>NC_081408.1:492062243-492362243 GCF_030272615.1 Cryptomeria japonica
AATACCTTTACCAGTAGACCAAATGAAAAATAAACTTAATATGAATGTGGGGGTTAGTGAGAAACTTCTAATTCCAGGGTTGCATACCTAGAATTCATGTCTAAGATGAATTATGATGACTGTCCTAAAACTTGTCCTAGGTAGTCACATAGAGATGCCTACCTAAATCTATTCTTTTCTCCATACAACAAGGTCTCCCCTGAAACAAAACATAAAAAAACTAAAATAAAAAGGCTTATCCT
Source organism: Cryptomeria japonica (assembly GCF_030272615.1). Taxonomy (NCBI): domain Eukaryota; kingdom Viridiplantae; phylum Streptophyta; class Pinopsida; order Cupressales; family Cupressaceae; genus Cryptomeria; species Cryptomeria japonica. The sequence continues at coordinate 492,062,486 of NC_081408.1, forward strand.
ACATCCCTCCAAAGGAAGAGTCTTCTAATGTACCGGAGTGCAAGATAAAGCCATTTTGATTCAAAACGCTCTCCAAACTCTCAATTTTCGGGTCATGGTCAATAAAATGAAGGGTTCTCTCTACTCCCAAATAGTTAAGGACTTAGAACACCAAAAAAATAAAACTAATTCATCGTTCTATCTACTCCATGGATGGTGGGGTTCCAATCAATCCATACAGTCACGTACAACGCTTGCAAACTCAGAATATCTGAGAAAAACCGAATTGTTTTGAGTATTATTGCTTCATAAACTCTAACTCCAATAACAACAACCTTGGAAATTAATCCCAAAAGGATTTTAAAACTCCCCAATTGTTTCCCACAAAATTTGGAGTAGGTTGGGGCCATTTAAAGACTTCCCCAACCAAATTACAAAAAGTTGCACTTTTGCACTCAAAAGTTGCATTTTACAAAACTTGCATTTTTGCAATTTTGCTCACAAAGTTGTCATACCTCCTAAGGTTGGGATACACACACTTGGACCAACCAAAAACACATAAAACATGTCTAAAACCTATTAAACATGAATCTAAACCATCTATTACCCCTTTTTACCACATTGTCCCAATTGGCTTCTCAATTTACCTAATTGGTGACATGGGCTTACATGGTGGGGTTTATTTGCATACATGAAACACAAGACACACTAACACATCCTGATGGTCCTAGTATTCATCCTTGGGGTCATGAATATATTTTTGATGAGATGCTCCTGCACCATACTCCCTGGGAGAAGAGATCTCAAACCCATTTAAGATTAGAGTTTGTAAATCTGCACCATGATTGGATATTTGTTCACTTGTCATCCAAACCGCCTCAGAGTCTGGTTTATCTTGCCAAACCACTAGGTACTCAATGTACTCCTTGTTCCTTATCTTCTTTGTGACTCTAGTGTCAATCAATTTGCTAACTTGGGTGATTCCTGCCTTGGAATGTCATTGTCTACTGCAACCTGTATTGGTTCCTCTTCTTCATTATTAGTTCCTTTGAAAAGTGTAAGATCACACACATTAAAAATAGGTGATAATCCATGATCAGGAAGAAGTTGCATCTCATAGGCATTCTTTCCACACTTCTTCAATATATGACATGTTCCAATCTTCCTCTACATGAGTTTGGTGTATTTCCCTTTCAATAGTCTCTCCTTCTTCAAATGTACCCATACCAAATTCCCAACATTAAATTTTAAATCTCTCTTCTTCTTATCATCATGAGATTTATACTTCACTATAGACTGTTGGAGATGAGACTTGACTTGGTCATGCACCTCTTTAATGGTTGATGCAAAAGATTCACCATCTACACTAATGGCTTCTTCTTTGGGTATATCTCTTAACTCCAACACTCCCCTTGGGTGTATGCCATAAACAATTTGAAAAGGAGATTTACCGGTACTCCTATTTATGGTCATTATATGAGAATTTTGTTGGCATATGATGAAGCGGTGACAAAGTATGTTGTCATTGATGTCAATAAGTGCAGGTGAACTAGTATGAAGATTGAAAGAAGTTGTTATTGATGTTCAAGTAGGAGAACTGATATGAATGGATGAAGTGGACCGGTGTTAGGGTTTCACTAAGTGTGACTACTGGTTGATAGTCTCAACTCTAGGGTTTTTGGTTTGGCAATCTAGCTTGTGTGATGCAACCAGTGACATTCTATGATGAGTTAGCTAAGGGATAAGGATGAGATCGAGATGCCATGTCATTTTTGTGTACGTGAAGGATTTCCTTGAGGATCTTGCATGTGAAGATCGATTCCATTAAATGTCTACCTCGAGAATGAACATTCTTCTTAACGGAATGTGAAGAAAGCGTGATGGGTTACTGATTTCCATATGCAGTGAAGAATGGATGATGCAAAATGACTTGTGATCTATTTGAGATTGTTTTATTCTATGCAAAGTGTTTGAATGGTTAGGATTGGATTGCTTGTAATTATAAACCTAAAATGTTTAGGGTCTAGGGTTTATGCTACTGGCCTAATTGTTGTCTATAAGGTCAATGATATTTGTTATTGTTTGTGTTGGAAAATATTGTGTTTGTATCCAAGTGATGAGATACTTGCCAGATCAGTGAGTGGAAAACTACAGAGTGTGATTACAGAGTGTGATTGCAGAGTAGAGGAGCTAAAAAGGATCTTCCTTAGCATGTAGTGTTTTTATGAGATTAGAGATTTACCTGTTGTCTTATAACCATTTCAAAAGTAGGGAAATCCCTTTACCGGGTAGCTTTAATAGGCTTATGGAAATCCTCTAACCAGGTGACTCAAGATCATTGAGCTCTTCAAATCCTCTAGCGAGGTAACCTTTAACAGGGTATATAGCCATCCCTTAACCGAGTGATATTTAACAGGATTGGTTCCTAACAGAACCTTATTGTAAAGTATTTAACTAGACTAGGTGTTCAAAAAACAAACTTGTGGGTATTCATCCCCACCGCGTTTTTTCCCATTTGGGTTTCCACGTGAAAAATCTGTGTGTCATGAGTTGTGCATTTTTCATGTGATGATTGAGAAGTCTTTGTTTAGGTGAATATGCATGCAAAGCTAATGGTTATGGTATTACTGATACAACACATGCACGGGTATATTGGTAAAGTAGTTATCAAGTGTTGAATGTTATTTAAAGTATTTAGTTTTATTGGTTTAGTTGTCTGAAGTCTTACTATGTTTAACTAGTATTGCCATGGTTAAGTTCAATGATGAAGACAACCAGTTATCATTGTTTTAACCTGATAAGTTGAGAATTTTTTGTATGTACCGATTCATCCCCCCTCCTCTCAGTACCGATTAGGGTATTTGTTGTTCATCATTATTCATCAATTGGTATTAGAGCAATTCCAAGTTCTGAGTGATATAAGCTTAACTACTTGAGGTAAAATATCCTTCTTTAATGATGAAGAGGGAAGGTCCTAAGTTCAATAGAGATAAATTCAAAATCTGGAAGGATGGAATGAAGATTTATATCAAGAGTTTGGGTTCTCAACACTAGAGATATATTGAGAATGTCTATGGTATCCCCACTGGCACTCTAACCGATGATCAGAAAAGAGAGATTCAAGAAAATGGGCAAGTCATGGAAGCCCTTATTAGTAGCTTGTCCGATATTGAGTTTATTGATGTACAAGATAAGGACAATCCTAAGGATGTATGGGACACTCTGGAAACCATTTATGATGGTGATAAGCATGTCAAGAAAGCTAAGGAAGAGATCCTTAGAGGAAAATTTGAAGAAAGGAGGATGGTTGAAGAAGAGACCATTCAACAATATGGCATAAGGATCAAGACTGTGGTTGGAGATATCAAGAGCACTAGTGGAACAATTGATGATGCCACCATTGTCAGTAAAGTTTTGAGATCATTGTTACTGGTCTATGCAATCAGAGTTGCTACTATTCAAGAGCTAAGGTCTATTGACAAAACCAAGGTATCCTTAGACTCTATCATTACAAAGTTGATAGCATATGAGTTGAATAGCTATGATGGTAGTGTTTAGAAGACTGAGTGAGCCTTTAGAGCATTTGTTGCACCAACCAATAAAGGAAAAGAAGTAAGTACTAGTTATGAATCCAGGCAATGTAGAGATATGGATGATGAAGAGATTTTGATGGAGTTTGAAGCTCTTCTTGCCAAGAGACTTCCAAAAGGCACTGAAAAATATAGAGGTAAGCTTCCTTTAAAATGTTTTTTCTGCAATAAGATAGGACATATAGTTGTTAACTATCCTAACAATGAAAATAAGGATAAACCAGAGAGGTTTAGAAAGTATAAAGGAGGAGGTAGGATAAATTGTCTTGTTGTAGTGGATGAAGGTGTTACTAATGAAGAATTTGAGGATGAAGAGAATGAGGACATAGTGTTTGTAGCTATAAAGGAAGAAGCATCTGACAAGAAAGCCCTTGTCTCTCACATTGACAACTCTAATGAGTGGATTATTGATAGTGGGTGTTCTCACCACATGACTGGTGACTGGAGAAAGTTTTTATTTCTGGAAGAATATGATGGAGGTGTTGTCCAGTTTGGCAATGATGCGCCATGCTTGGTGAAAGGTAAAGGATCCATCTCATTGAATGGAAAGAGAAGTGTGGATGATGTCTACTAGGTAGAAGGTGTTAAACATAACCTTTTGAGTGTTGCTCAGCTAAATGACAAAGGACTCATTCTGAAGTTCAAAGGTGAAGTCTACATTATAATTGAAAAGAGTGGTGAGCTTATTGCCACTGGTAAGTAGACCAAAGGTAACTTGTTTTAGTTGAATGCCAAGATTAGTCAGTGCCTGATGGAAAATTTTGATGACAGTTAGATATGGCATAGGAGACTTTGTCATATGAATTTTGATAATATTGTAAAGGTGAGTAAGATCAAGGTAGTAAGAGGATTGCCTTTGCTGAACAAACTGGAGAATAGTTTGTGCAGAGAATGCCAACTTGGGAAGATGTCTTCCTCAACTTTCAAAGGTAAGTCTTTTTCAGTAGATAACTTACTTGATCTTGTGCACATCGATCTCTGTGGTCCAATAAAAATTAGAAGTATTCAGGGAGATAGGTATTTCATGATTCTTACTAATGACTGCTCAAGAATGATGTGGGTCACATTCTTGAAAGACAAGTCTGAGGCATTTGGAAAGTTCAAAGCCTTTAGAGCATTGGTAGAGAAGGAAAGTGGTCAAAGGATAAAATGCCTAAGAATTGATCAAGGAGGCGAATTCACTTCTGATGAATTCAACAAGTATTGTGAAGAGAATGGTATTGAGAGGCAGTTGTCTGCCTTAAGGACACCACAAAAAAATGGCAAAGTAGAAAGGAATAATAGGACTGTAGTTGAAGCGGCCAAAACAATGTTGATCCAAGAAAAGGTTGCTCACACTTTTTGGAGAGAAGCGGTGAGCACTACAGTCTATACTATGAACCGAGTACTCATCAAGAAAGGTAAAGATAAAACCCCTTATGAGTACTGGACCGGGAAGACTCCCACTATGAGTTATTTTAATGTATTTGGCAGTAAGTGTTATATCAAGAGAGGTGAGTATCTGAGCAAGTTTGATGCTAAATATGATGAAGGAATATTTTTGGGATATTACACTAAGAGAAAAGCTCTCAAGTGCTACAACAATAGGACTTAGAAAATTGTTGGGAGTATCAATGTCAGGGTTGATGAATCCTCTGAGGAGCCTGAGGAAACCTGCAGTGAGAAAGTGGAAGATGAACCAGGTGTAGCCTTCTAGGAACTGGTTAAGAAAGAAACAAGCAAAGACCTCAGTGTTCTTGTACCAGTAGAAGCTGCAGTAGGTGAAGAAGAAGACGGAGAAGAAGAAGAAGAGGAAAAGCAAGTAGAACTAGCTAGAGTCATTCCTAGATATGTGAAACTACATCATGATCCTAAGTTGATCATAGGAGATAAAGATATAGGGATACTCACAAGAAGAAAGGTGAAAGAAAAATCTTGCAAGATTTTTGAATTTGAGCCTAAGACCACTAGAGAGTAACTTACAGATGAAGACTAGATTAAGGCAATGGAAGAGGAGCTAGACCAAATAGAAAAGAATGCAACATGGTCTTTGCTACCCAGATTGGAACACAAGAATGTCATAGGTACCAAATGGGTCTTCAGGAATAAGTTGAATGAAGAAGGCACAATTGTAAGGAATAAGGCAAGACTTGTATGCAAGGGATATGCTCAGGAAGAGGGAGAAGACTATGGAGAAACCTTTGCCCCAATGGCTAGACTAGAAGGTGTTCGAATGCTACTTGCATTTGCAGCATTTAAGGGAATCAAGGTATACCATATGGATGTGAAGTCTACATTCTTGAATGGAATCCTAGAAGAGAAAGTGTATATTGAGCAACCAAATGGGTTTGCCTTATCAGAAGATAGTAACATGGTGTGTATATTACACAAGGCCTCGTATGGATTGAAACAAGAACCAAGGGCATGGTATGAATGGTTACACTCTCATCTTGTGAAGATAGGATTTTAGAGAACAAGTGAGGATAACAACATCTACCTAAAATTTGAAGGTGATCAGATTTTGATGTGTGAAGTGTTTGTAGATGACATAATCTCTGGAGGAGATGATGAAATGAAGAAAGAGTTTGATATGTCTCTGATTGGAGAGATAAAGTTCTTCATTGGTCTACAGATTTAGCAGATGAAAGAGGGTATCTTTATTACCCATTCCAAGTATGTCAAAGAGGTATTGAAGACCTTTGGCATGGAGGAGAGAAAACCAGTTGGTACACCAATGGTGATTGATAAGTTGAGACTGTCATATTTTTATCCTCAGAACTCTTGAGTTTTTGACATCTTTTGGTTTGCATAGTAGTAGTGATGTATTGGAAATTGACTATATGAATTCTATATGTTAAGCCTGAACTTATTAAATCATGTTTAATCTTTGCCAGTCTACTCCTACAGCCATGCCATTTGTTCCTGTAGCCATGTGATTTGTTCTTGTTGCCATGTAGATTATTTAGGGTAATATCATATGTGAATTAATAGATGTGTTAATTAAATAAAATGTGTATGTATGTCCTTGTATGTTATTTCTGTTGTAGTGTAGGTAATAAATGATGTCACAGTGGATATTTGCCTATCACACCTGATGAAGGGAAGGATATGTAAGAGATAACTGAAGATCAAACTGTAGAAGAGCTGAGCAAGTGTAAGAGATGGCATAAGCAGAGTAGTCAAGTGACACTACCAATGTCTAACTTCAGTGGGCATTGAATTTGCAAATACCTTCATGACATGCAATGATTGTGTTTCGGTTTTGATCCATGTTTCTTGTAGCATAGCTCAAGTTATCTCTTCTATCAGTCAATCATCTGCCTCTTCTTCTAGGTGTGATTTTGTTGTCTATTGTAGTTAATTTATTTTTAATAAGAAGCTCTTCTTCTTCTCAGGTTTAGTTAGATAGAAGGGAGAATAATAAAGCAGAGGATTTTTTATAATCATTCTTGAGTTTCTTTTCATATGAAAACTATGTAATCACTTTTAGAAAGCAATGAATAAAGGATCTATTAAGAGTTGTTTTCGGGAAGCCTGGTATCACTCATCCAAGGGGGCCCACTTGGTGAGTGATCTTGTGTGTTCATTAAAATTAGTTTTCTTTCCTTAACTGCAATAGAAGTTCTTGTGTTGATTGTTCTTGCAGCCACTGGAAATAGATGTTCCTGCAGCCAAGCCAAAACAGAGTAATTTTTGTTTATCCATATTGAATTTATCCAACATTACTTTTATTAATTTATTTAGAAATTTTCTTGTAGCCTTTCCATGGTTTCCATTCTTGTTTACCTTTTTCCGCATAATGTTAGTTGTTGCAGTAATGCAGAATAGCTATTGCGGGAACTTAGTTCATATATAGTGTAGACCTATTTCAAGTACTGCGTCCCTGGGTTGATAATCAAATGAACACTAGCTATGGAAATAGTGACTTTACAAAATGAATGTCCAAACTTCAGATTGAGACTTCAATTAGAGTTATTATTCTTATTGTTGGGGTGACCATTTTTGGCATCATTGTCGAGGATGATGTCAAACTAAGAACCTGTTATGGTTATTATCTTTTCAGCTTTTAGTTAATTATTTTTGGGGTATACCTGATTGTTCAAAAAATTTCATGAATCTGCATGCATAGATAAAGAAGAGATGTTCTAGGTAGATTTCTGCCTAGTCATCCTAATCATGCAGAAAATAATTCCTCAGATATAAATCCTTTTGTTGAACTTTATCAAACCCCAGAGAATTTGAATCACCTTGAATCTAAATTCCCAAAAGGTAGTCTTCATTTCCTCTTTGGACCTCAAGAAGAAGAATTTCATATAGTAACAACCCCCATAAGTCCAATGCAAGGAAACCCACCTCCTAGTGGAAATAATCCACCACCACAACCAGAACCAACGTTTGAGTTCTCCATGTCTGATCAACATGATAATGTCAATCTCAAGAACATTCCAACTTCTTCCCTCCCTAAATTCTATGGATTGGTGATAGAGGACCTAGACACATTTCTATTTGAGTTTGATGTTCTCTGTAGGAGTTTTGACTATACTACCGATGCCCATAGACTCAAAAATTTTCCTACCACTTTGAAGGAGTCATCCTTGAGATTTTTTATGAGCTTGGGTAGTAGCACAATCAATACATGGGATGCGATGAAATGGTTGTTTCTTGCAAAATACAAAGATTATTGTAGAGGCACTGATTGTCATGGGGATGATATCTTTAGAATGACATAGAAAGAAGATGAGAGTCTTGAAGATTATCTGGAGAGGTTCCTATTTAGTTTCAAAAAGTCCAAACATAGTACTCTCAATGATGATTCTCTCAAGTTGGTATTTTTAAGGGGAATCAGTGATGAATGCATTGATTCTTTGGATCTTATGGGAGGAGGTGATATTACACAGTCCACTTGGGCTGAAATAGGACAAATTTGTAAGAAGTATTCCAGATCTGCTTCTAAGAAGAACAGGCGTTTCAAGCCAGGAGCACCATCATCAGCATCTGGTACTAGAGTTTCTAGATTGGAACTTAGCCATTTATTGAAGGACTTTAAGGAGGATATTATAAGTAATATGGCTACCCAATTGGATACACTTGCAGCTAAGAAGAAGCATGAAGAATCCGATGCATTTCTTGCAGAATTTTTCCCTCATTATAGATAGCGAAAGAAGGATTGTCGATGCAAAATGGTTGCAAATGTGGAAGTTCTTGACTTCAATCCAATACAAGGTGAGGATGAGCAAGTCTTTTATGTTGCTCAAAGAAGGAAAAATTTCCAAAGACAAGGTATGCCTCTGGATCCACTTTCTTTTTCTGGTTATAGTGGAAATTCTTATGTGCCAAATAATCAATGGCAACCACCTTATGCTCAAAATCTTGCTAATTATCAAAAATGGTATGGTTCTCAAGCCCAAGGGTAGCATTTTGGTAATCAAATGCCATAGTGGTAGCAGCCACAAGGGAATTGGTATCCACCTCAAAGCCAAGGAAGTCAATTTCAAGAAAATTGGCAACCTACTTTTCACTGGAGGGGGAGTCAGCCATGGAATGCCCAATCTTCTGGTTATCAACACCTATTAAATAGCCACAACCTCCTACACTAATGCCTCCTCTTGCAGCCATTATTGTCCCACCTAAGCCAATGTAGTTTCCTACTCAACCACTGCCAAATCCTAATATCAAATCTCAGCAACAACAACAAGCTTATTTAATAGATCTTAATCAATGCCCAGCCTATTCTCTATATCTAAGTGATATTCACCTCCGATCTGGGATAAAACTACCTAATCTATCTCCTCCAGTTATCATTGAGGTACAAGAAGAACAAGAAATCTCTGATCCAATAGATGCAATACCTCAGAAGCAGATATTGCCGCCATTTCCCCAGAGATTGCAAGAAAAGAAAGTTCCCATAGAAAAAGAGCAAGGCTTTGACATTATAGATCAACTACTACATATTTGTGTTAAAATTTCATTGTTGCAAGCAATAAAAGATGTTCCCATATATGGTAAGGCACTGATAGAAGCATGTCTAAAAAAACCTGGCAAGAAGAAGAAGGATCCACAAACAGTGCATGTTATGGGTTAACTGGTAGATATTATGTTAGGCAAGATTTCCATTCCAAAATATTCTGATCCAGGTAGTCCTGTGGTAAGTACAGTCATTAATGGCAGCCAGATAAGAAATGTTCTAATTGATTTAGGGGCAACCATTAATGTAATGATAGGAGAAGTAATGAAGCAACTTGGAATCAATAGTCTAAGGCCTACACCCACAGTTCTACAACTTGTTGATAGCTCTATAGTGAGACCTAATGGTATGATTGAAGATGTAGTGGTTATTTTGGATTCCTGGGCATACCCTATAGACTTTATGATTCTATCTCCAAAGGCAACATTGGGAGGATATCCAGTGATTTTGGGAAGACCTTGGCTTGCCACAACTGATGCATATATTGGATGTAGATCATGGGATATGACTATTTCAGATGGGAATTCTACAAAAGCATTAGCCTTGTATTCTCCTGCACAACCCCAGCTTGATCAACAACAAGTCATTTGGCCTATTTTGGGAGAAGAATTTGAGGGAGTTGACTCTATTAATCACCTTATGATGATTAATCAAGGGCCATTCTTGCAATTACATGATGAAGAATCAATTCTTTATAAAATTCTGATAAATGAGTTAATAGAAGAATGAAAATTGCAAGAGTTGGTTCTAAATACTGTAGGTTTGGACTTTCTTGCAGCTACTGATATATTGCATACTCTATTGACATAGGAAGTATCTTCTTCTCATTTTTCTGATATGAACCAGATTGATCTTACTATCAAGATAGAAGTTGATTTGAATAAATGTTTAAATATCAATAGAGATCTTTCAAATACTCAAAAAGAGGCCCTTGTGGACTTGCTGAAATATCATAAAAATGCTTTTGCATGGGATTACAAGGATATGCATGGCATAGATCCAAAAGTTTGCACCCATCGTATCTATATAAAAGAAGAGTGTTGCCCACTCAAACAACCTCAAAGAAGAATCAATCCTTCCTTAAAAGAGATAGTTAAAGAAGAATTGCAGAAGTTGTTAAAGGTCGGGTTTATCTATTCTATCTCTGATAGACAATGGGTATCACCTTTAGTCATTGTCCTTGAGAAAGGAGGAAAATGGAGGGTATGTGTTGATTATAGATTCCTGAATTTAGCAACAAGAAAATATCATTTTCCATTACCAATTGTGGATCAGGTATTGGATTCCTTGGCTAGTAAAAGATACTTTTCATTCCTTGATGGATTCAGTGGCTACAATTAGATTTAGATAGCCTCAGAGGATCAAGAGAAGACAACATTTACTTGTCCTTGGGGCACATATGCATATTTTGTTCTTCCTTTTGGGTTGTGTAATGCTCCAACCACTTTTCAAAGAGAAGTGATGAATATCTTTTCTGATATTTCTCAAGACATTATGGAAATCTATATGGATGAATTTACAACTTATGGTTCTGAATTTGAACAAGCATTAGCAAACCTGAAAATTTTTTTGCAGCGATGTGAGGACTATAGTTTGTCATTAAATAGTGAGAAATGCTTCATCATGATGCAGGAAGGAATAGTCCTTGGTCATCATATCTCTATAAAAGGAATACAGGTTGATCCAGAAAAGATTGAAGTCACTCAGCACATGAATGCCCCTGTGAAGCAAAAAGATGTAAGAAGTTTCCTTGGTCATGCTGGATACTACAGAAGGTTTATCAAAGATTTCAGCAAAATTGCAAGTCCATTATATTCATTTCTTACCAAAGATATGGAATTTAAATGGACCTCTGCATGCAATGAAGCTTTCTTAAAGCTTAAGCATGCCTTGACTCAAGAATCAGTTCTTAAAGGTCCAAATTGGTCTTTACCATTTCAAATTCATACAGATGCATCTGATTATGCAATAGGGGCAGTGTTAGGACAAAAGATTGACAAATTGGAAAATGCAATATATTATATTAGCAAGAACTTATAGGGACCTGAGTTAAATTACATAGTCATTGAAAAGGAAATGTTAGGTGTTATATATGCACTCAACAAATTCTGGCACTATATCATAGGATATCCCATATTTGTGCATATAGATCAACTACAATTAGATATCTCATGAATAATCCTTCAATTACTAGTAGATTGGCTTGCTGGTTATTGTTGATGCAGGAATTTGATATCATAGTTGTTAATAAACTAGGGAAGTCGAATGTGGTTGCAAACTATCTTGCAAGACTTCAGTTACAAGAAGATTCTACAGTGATAAATGATGCTTTTCCATATGAACATTTATTTCTTATCCAAGCTCACATTCCCTGGTATGCTAATATTACCAACTATTTAGCTGCTGCTAAAATGCCAATTCATTTCTCTCCTAAAGAAAGAAGATTGTTAGTTGAAAAAAGTTTTAACATCTCATGGATTGCTGATTGTTTGTTTTATGCTAGGCCTGACCAAGTCATGAGAAGATGTGTGAGAGAAGACAAAACATATGATATCCTGCATGAATGTCGTGATGAGCCATGCGGAGGACATTTTACTACCAAAAGAACAACACTCAAAGTACTAAATACATGATACTATTGGCCCACATTAGATAAGGATGCAACATAGTATACAAGGAAATGTGACAGATGTCAGCGTATGGGAAGACCTACAAAATCTAATGAGATGCCATTATATCCACAAATATCAGTAGCACCATTTGATATATGGGGTTTAGATTTTGTTGGCCCAATTGATCCACCTTCTAATGGCAAATCCTACATTTTGGTATGTACAGACTATGTAACAAAATGGGTGGAAGCTCATACCATGACACATGAAAGAGATAATAAGGTGGTTGAGTTTCTTTATGAAGAGATATTTACAAGATATGGAGTACCAAGAGAGATTATCTCAGACCAGGGACCTCAATTTACTTCAACATTGATAACAACTTTGGTCAATGAATATAATATAAGGCACACAAAATCTACTCCATATCATCCACAAGCTAATGGATAGGTAGAAGTTACAAATAGGGAGTTTGAGGCTATTCTTACCATAACAGTATCTATTCATAAAAAAGACTGGTCTCATAGGCTTTCAGAAGAAATTTGAGCATACATAACAACTTGGAAAACACCAATTGGTTTTATACCTTTTTAGATGGTTTATGGAAAAGTAGCAATGATGCCTATTGAATTTGAGCATAAAAATCTGAAGACAACTTTGCAATTAAATATGACATTATCTGAAGCACAGAAAGAAGTTTTCAATAATTGAATACTCTAGATGAATGGAGGAAAATGGTTGTCCAGCAGACAGAACTAATTCAAAATCAGAGAGAAAAGTGGCATGATAAGTATATCAAAGAGAAGAAGTTCAAAGCAGGTGACTAGGCACTACTGTATGATTCTAGATATAAAGATGTTATGGGGAAGCTACAAACTAGGTGGTTAGGTCCATATGAGATAGAAAAAGTTTTCAATAATGAAGCTGCTTGTTTGACCACAATTGATCCTGTTCGGTTTAAGCTTTTGGTGAATGGTCACCGACTGCATCTGTATCATAAGTCGGCCACTAAAGAAGGGTTCCTGTAGGAATTTGACCAAAAGGATGAAACAAAGGTTCCTGCAGCAACTAACAAGGTTCCTGCAGCAACTGACAAGGATCCTGCAACAACATATCAACTTCCTGCTACAATTGAGCAAAGTAATAAAGGTAAGGTTCCTACAGCCACTGCAGTGAACATGCTTGCCACTTCATAATTTTTCTCGCATCATTTCACAATAAATATTTTTGTATATTATGGGAATATTCTTCTCCGTAAATAAAATTTCATCCATGTCATTCCATCCCACTTTCTTATCTATCAATTCACTTCATTTCACCGTCATTTCCATATGACTACAGCTATGTACATATTGTGTTTTGTTTTAATTACACATTTATTATTTCATTATGATTAAGCCTTTCTAAATCCACGCACACTCCTCAAAATCTCATTAACTTGTGTGGACACGTGCTAGGTTAAGTTGGGGGGGTTCTTTATGGTTCGATTTCCAAAGTTAGTGATTATCCATCCTTTTTGGTACTTAGAATTGATTGCTTGCCATCATGGTTTAACAAGTTATTATTTCATGCAAGGAAATAATAAATTCTGCTGCCAAAATTGAGATATGTATGGAATTTTCAATTTAAGAAAGTTTGTCTGATATTTTGTTCCTTCGTTTCTTAGTTGCAAAGTGTTCTATACTAGCAGAGTAAGAGATGGGTGGTGATCCAATCCATCATGAGCCAATAGTCCATGAAGTGTTACTGTAGGATTCTTTTTGTGAGTATTATTTTAGACACCATGGCTGGATTGATTACTTTTTGAAAATTAGAGACTTTAATGAAGAAATAGCTACAAAATTTATGCATTCCTTTAACGAAGGAGAAACTATGGTTAAAGGTTTAAGGGTTATTGCTACGGAGTAGTGAATAGTTGAAGTAACAGGGTTGCCACAGGAAAAAGAATTGTTTCTAGAATCAAAAGATACAAGGAGCACCAGGGCAGAATTTATAATTCCCATAGATGGACCTCTAACGGTGGACAAGAAAAGAACTAGAAGGGTTTCCCTGCCAGCAGAGTGGCCTCAGGTAGCTTTGTATGTCATGAAATACATTACTTGTGAAGGGATATATTCAAATCTACATTCACCACATTTTAAATTACTCAGTCATTTATGGCATGGCCAGAGGGTGAATGTCCCTAATTTTCTATACCACCTCATTTCTACAAGTGCTAAGGAGATGAGGAAGAATGGAAATCATTCCGTTAGCCATCATGGTTTGGTGAAATTGCTTGTAGAACATTATCTTAGAGACATTTCACAAATGGAATGGGGAGTATTTGAGGATATACTGCAGCTTAGGGTTGAAGATGCCCCTATTGAAGATGCTCCTATTGTAGAGAATCTGCCAATTGAAGAAGAAAATATTGCAAAACCCTCTTCCCCCATAGTTGCTACAGAAAATGATTTGCTTGTTGCTAAAGGAGCTGCGGTTAATGTGGAAGAGGAGATGGGTGCAGAAAATGTGGAGCAACCCTCCACTTCTCTTCAAAGAGAGTCACTAATTGCTAAGAGAAAAGGGAAGGAACCTATGGCCCAGCCACATGCAACTCAAATTTCTCCTACATCCAAGAGACATAGGACAAAAATAAAACTCCCGCAACAAATGAAACCATTCCTGCAACCACTCCAAAATTTTATGTGAGAAGAACATAGAGTAGGACACAAAAAGCTCATCCAGTAGGTGATTCGACAGAGGTTATTGTAGTGGAAACATTAGAAGAAGGAAGCCCTACAAATATTGAAATACAAGAAGAAGGAAGCCTTGCGGATGTTGAAATCCAGGTAGAAGTTGATGAAGATAGACTGTCAAATCTTTCTTTTGTGGCACATCAACTTGAGGAGATTATTGAAGAAATTCGACAACATCTTGAGGAAACTATTGGAGATATTTCACAGCAGCCTGAAGAAATAATTGGATAGATTCCAAAGTAGTTTGAAGAGACTGTTAGAGATACTTCACATTAGTTTGAGGAAAATGTTGGAGAGATGCCACCATAGATTGATGAATTTATTGAAGAGATCCAATGGCCTAAGGTAACACCTATTAGACCTCCTTCATCCCTAAGTAGTTTATCTATTGCTTTAACATTTTATAGACAATGGGAAATAGAGAGGGCTAGATTGCAAGGGATTATTGATAAACGACAAAAAGAAATTGAAAAGAGGGATAACAAAATTAAGGAATTAGAGGCTAAGGTGGAAACAGTTGCTGGTATGGTCCCCAAGTTGTTGCAATGTAGGGAACCTCCAAGGGTTTATGATATACATTTGAAGGAGCGGTATTTGAATTTTAAATTGAACTGCATTATTAGGGACTTTAGCCCCTCTTTAGAAACACCTAAAGAATCCTTTTATGCTTACCAGACCTCTCCACCAGCTGTGAAGAATTTGTTATGTGAATTTTATTTACATAACTATGTTGTACCCTCAAACAATGAGTTGAACCCATTATTATATATTGGGGATATCCATATCAAAGCTTTAATGTCATGGATCCAAAATGAGATCAGCATGGGGGCACAAGCTAGAGCATATAAAGATTTAGAGTTTGATTGTCCATTGTTATTAAGGAAAGAATAAAAAGAACCAAGAGTTCTTTATTGTGAATGGCAAAAATTACTGGTAAGGGATGATGTTAGGAAACTAGTGCTTCCAATGAGAGAAGAGATATACTAGGCATATGAGCATTTAGTTCAGACTGACAATGCAGTTGCAGTATATGGATTAACTCAACACTGGAATAACTTACCAGATAAATTGAAGCAGGGGGAACCTTATTCAATGCAAATTTTTCAAGAAGCTATGCAAAGAGCCCCCAAATATATACAGTTAGGAAGAGAGAAGACCAACAACTGGCTACCATTGATCTTTCAACCTCCTATTCTCATGTGGCCACTATTGGGATGTCATCCTATGGATCAACCTTATAATGCAGTTACAGAAGAATCAGCCAGCTGGTCTAGGCTGGAAAAGATGAAACGATTCTACTGGAATTTAGCTTCAGGAGGAACAAGTCAAGGAACCATTGGTGATCTGAGAGTTAGTGCAAGAGTCAAAAATTTTCCTTTTGTTGTAGGATCAACAAGCTCTTAAAGTTGGGGGCATGCTAAGTTGAGACTTTGTCATATTTTTATCCTCAGAACTCTTGAGTTTTTGACATCTTTTGGTTTGCATAGTAGTAGTGATGTATTAGAAATTGACTATATGAATTCCATATGTTAAGCCTAAAATTATTAAATCATGTTTAATCTTTGTTAGTCTATTCCTACAGCCATGCCATTTATTCCTACAGCCATGTGATTTGTTCCTATTGCCATGCGGATTATTTAGGGCAATATCATATGTGAATTAATAGATGTGTTAATTAAATAAAATGTGTATGTATGTCCTTGTATGTTATTTCTGTTGTAGTGCCAGTAATAAATGATGTCGCAGTGGATATTCGCCCATCGCGCCTGATGAAGGGAAGGATACATAAGAGATAATTGAAGATAAAACCATAGAAGAGCTAAGCAAGCATAAGAGATGGCATAAGCGGAGCAATCAAGCAACACTAACAATGTCTACCTTCAGTGGGCATTGAATTTGCAAATACCAACATGGCATGCAATGATTGTGGTTCAGTTTAGATCCATGTTTCCTACAACATAACTCCAATTGTCTCTTCTAGCGGTCAATTGTCCACCTCTTCTTCTCGGTGTGATTTGTGTTGTCTATTGTAGTTAATTTATTTTTAATAAGAAGCTCTTCTTCTTATTAGGGTTAGTTAGACATAAGGGAGAAGAATAGAGCAGAGGATTTTTGATAATCATTCTTGAGTTTCTTTTCATATTAAAACTATGTGTAAAGCGGAAAAATCAAACCCTAGTTGTTCTCCCCTCCCCAACTCCAAGGAGAGAGAAGGGAGAGTCACTAGGGTTGATGGTTTTCACTTAGGAGAGACTTTACATTCAACAGAGGGGTTGAAACCCACAAGATCCAATCCCACGCAATGCAAGATTGGATTCTATATGAGTTTCAAGGGTTGTGATAGCAAGGATACCCTCTTTTGTAAAGAATGTAGATAGAAAGATTGAACTAGGAATGCATGTAAAGTAGGAAAAATTCGCTTACAAATAGAGATAGGGATATGGGATGAAGCTGTGGACCTGGAATTAGCAGTAAAATGTTGAGACGGTGCTGTTCTGCAAATTTGAGTGAAAGTTGACGGGACGATGGCGCCCGGCGTGCACACGGTACTCCGAAAAATCCGCGAAATGAAGGGGGATCTGTTCGTCTCTGCACAAGGATTCCAGATCTTCAATTACAGTCGCGTACCTGCAACCTACACACAGAAAAGAGAGGATGATTGGGGGGTTAGGGATGAGGGGTTTGCCTTTAGGTCAAACCCCGGTTTTGGAATTAACCAAGAAATGAGAATGCTGTAAATGTAAATGTTTGTAATGTAAACAAGTACTGATACCTTGTTGTAAGAATGTTTGTATTCTTACATGCGAAGGTGTAATGTATGTAGTATGTTGTATGTTGTATGTGATCTCCTCTTCAATGGTTGAATCCTTGTCTTGAATGCAACACCTAGCCTTGAATGGAGACTTAGAATACTCAATTGTTTGAAGGAATGCTTGAATGCTTGGATGTTTGAATGTCGCTTTCGCCTTTTTGCTTGTATATATCTTCTTCTTTCCTTTCTACCTACCTCAAATGGGAGAGGAAATGTAGTTTATATACTTGTCAATTAGGGTTGATAGACTGATTTTCCCAACCTTAGGCCGACCAGGAAACATTATTTTCTAATTTGCAAACTTAAAGACCCGATGCCCACAAGAGATGGGGCCCAAAATAGGGCAAGCGCCATAGTCCTGGGGGACCAGGGCTCTAGGCACCCTAGTCCAGAAGGACCAGGGCACTGGGCGCCATGGTCCCACCTCCCGGGATAGCAGGGTGCGGAAAAATGCAGTTTTTGATGTTGTAAACAGGTTTCGGGGTCTCCATTCAGGTTCAACGTTGCGCTGCCATCGTGAAGACCCAAATGCAGTCAAAATTGCAAGTGTCACAATTTTAGGACGCTACATTTAGCCCCCACTTTAGCGGGAGTATAAGCATACGCTCATACTTCCGATAAAGTACAAGGAAACAATATTGAAAAAAACTTTCACCACATCAAGGAGGCAAGATACACCAAGCCCCTAGTGGACTAAGGATCTTACGACTTTGATTGACAAAGTAAAAGGGAAGATCACGAGGGAGAACCATGACTGTCAGTAGTAAGGTTCCCTCACTATGAGTCATGCAAGAAAGATATCAAAAATTTTCAAGGCAAAGCTAAATTTGTTAAGAAATTTTCAAGTATCTTGAAAAGATATGAATGGGATGTATGCCCCCCTACGTTAAAGCGATCGCACACGCCTCACCGGGGGTGATTGCTTTAAGGTAGTGATACATATAAGAAGTGAGAAAGGAGCATGTTATCACAAGGATTTAGCCCCCAAGTGTGAGATAAGCCCAAGGATAATAGACACAAAACACAAAGCACAAGGTGACTTCGCTTTCCTCGGGGTCAGTATGTTGTATGATAATTCATGTATATCATATGTATGTATGCATAATTGTTCTTCATTCCCCAATCAAGGAAGGTCACCTAGAAGAAGGGAACACATGTGTCTTTTGAGTCAACATGAGAGAGACCAAAAGAGATCTCAATGTTTTGCATCGTCATCAAGTAGACAACACCAAGGACAACAAATAGAAGAATGAGAGTAACACATAGAAGAAGCAACAAAAGAGAGGAGGAGAGAGTCTGCTATGCTAATGAACTAGCCTAGCACGTCATCTACCCCTCGATCTTGCTGATCAATATTTCGGGAAGGCAGGAAACATGCTAGAGGAGGAACATCCAACACAGCAGATGGAGCTATCACAAGATCCAAACAAGGGCTATGTTCATACCCCAAGCCACGGTGTTCTTGTCTAGGAGCTAGGATAAGTGCTTTAGAAAATTCGTTAGATAAATGGTTATCAACATCAACATATTCATATTCACTATCAGAATGAATAGAAGTAACATTTTCATCATGAATAACATTTTCATCTATATCATCATCAAGATTTATAAAAATAGGATCTTTAACTCGCACAGGATCAAGACCATCATGCATCTTATGTTTAGGAGATTTCGGCTCAATCGTCAGCTGAGGAGAAAATGGAATAATATTAGTTGAAGGTGTTTTTGGGGATTGCAAAGTTTGAGAAGCAGCTGCCTAAGCTCTAAGATGACGCTTTCATCGACGTTCACGTGCAGAACGATTTCGTCTAGTCTTAGTAGGAAGTTGCGAAGATTAAGGAGGAGGAATGTTCTCATCCTTATCACTTGGGTGTTTAGGTTGTGGTCTCTTAGGTTGAACAATAGGAGAAGAGGAAGGTCTCTTCTCTCCATAAGAGGAAGGAGGAGGAATTGCTCCATATAAGGGAGGAATATTTGGTTTAGGAAGGAGACCAAGTCCATCATGACGAGGAGGGATAGGTCTACTTTTAGGAAGTTTATTAATAATAGGAATAGTCACATCCATAGGGATGGGTTGGGAATCTTCTTGAGGAAAGACATTAGTTTTATCTTTCAAAGGAAGAACTTCCTTCTCAAGAACGATAGGAATGTCAAGTTTGGGTGTTCTAGGTTCACTTAGAGATAGGATCATATCTTTTTTCCATTTTTGATAAGATTTGAAAAGATGATCACTTCGCGGAGGAAGAGATTGGAATTGTTTAGGCCAAAAGTAATCAATAGGAACGCTAGAAGTTCTTTCAGCTTGTTTAAAGAGGCTATGATTGATAGTAACAACTTCACCATTATGGGGAAATTTCAAACACTTGTGAATAGGAGAAGCAATAGCTTTCATGGAAGATAGCCAAGGATAGCCTAGCTTCACACGAAATTGTTCGGATGATGGAATAATAGAAAAGTCCACATCAAGGGATTTGTTATGGACCTCAATAGGTAATGTAATAGAACCAATTGCAGGAGAAGAAAATGCATCAAATAGTTTCTATACCACATTTGTTTCATCATAGATCACTTGATTCAATTGCAAAGTAAAAAGAAATTCTTCAGTAATGATATTAACCATACAAGAAGGATCAATAAGCACTCCACGGCAAGGTGTATTCTTGACTTTTGCAACTATATATAAAAGACCATCAGGTGCCCTAATAGTTTCACTAGAATCAAAGGTGATGGAAGGTTCTTTAGGGATTTTCTGTTGCTCTACAAAGTTAATCACATTCGGAGTCATGGACACAAGATCATCAGGTGAGACAGAGGAATCAGTAGTATCAATCGTATTAGAGGTATGAGAAGGTAATGGATCAGTAAAAATCTTAAGATTTTGGTTAGGAGGAGCTACAGATGTGTTGCCTTTATCATTCACTCCAGAAACAGAAATAGTATTATTATCAATCAAATCTTGAATTTTACCCTTTAAAGCAAAACATTTTTCAGTATCATGCCCAGGATGACGATGAAATTGACAAAATGATTTGTTATCAAAATAGGGTGAGTTAATCTTTGCAGGATCTATTTACCTAATAGGAGGAAGAGTAAGCACATTTTTTTCCAATAACTTATTCATAATACTATGCAATGATTCATTCAAAGGAGTAAACTTTCTTTCTTTCTTGAAAAATTTAGAAATAGGAGGCACACCTGATGCTGCATTCACATTGTTGTTGATGATGTTTTCATTGAATTTAATGGACTCTCTATTTGGTTTAAACTTCCCAAATGGTTGTTGACTACTATCACCCTTATCACTCGGAGCCATAGGATTTGCTTGTTCCATTTGACTCACAGTCAGTTGATAATTGTGAAGAGTTGCGCACAACTGTTGGAAAGAAGTAAACTCAGAAAATAGAAGTTTTTCTCTAATATCTTTTTGTAAATTAGAAATAAAGATTCTTTGAATGTCATTATCAGGCACTGGAAAAGAAATTTGAGCATACAAATGCTTATATCTACCAATGAAATCAGTCACTTTTTCTTTAACACCTTGTTTACAATGCATTAAATCAATCAATGTAACTTTAGGACTTATATTGTTTTGAAATTGTTGAATAAAAGCATTTGCAAGTTGTTCGAAAGAAGTAATAGAATAAGAAGGCAACAAGCAATACCATTGTAGGGCTTTATCTCTTAATGTTCTAGTAAACAGTTTTGCAAGCAACCTTTGGTCATAAGCAAAATCAGTACATATTGTTTGAAAGGTCTTAACATGTGTTAGAGGATCACCCTTACCATTATAAAGCTCTAAATGCGGAATTTCAACATGTTTAGAGGGGATAGCTCGAACAATGTCAAGAGAAAGTGGGCTTGCAACATCAAATGTGGGCACACTAAACTTAGATTGATTCATAGAGGCAATTTGTTGCTGTAAAGAAGAGACAGTTTGTGCAAGATTGTTAATGGTCGCTTCAGTCGAAGAGTTCATATTAGATGTGTTAGATTGTGATGGATGTGTTATGTTATTGAAAGAAGGTAGAGAGTAAGGTGGTGGGACACTATGATAGTTAGTCATAGGAGATGATTGGAAAGGAGGAACACTACAAGGAGGAATGGAAGAGTTAAATGAATTGCCCCCTTGCGTCATGTTTATTTGTGGAGATATAATAGGAACACTCATTGAAGGAATGAATGAACAAGTCGGATTGAATGAAGGAAGAGGGTTGATTGAAGAAGAGGGATTGCCCCCATGATTAGTGATCATAGGAGGAATGTCTCGTATTGAAGTAGTCATTATGTTTGATGTAAAAGTAGGTATACTAGCAATAGGAGTTGTCAAAGGAATAGAATGATTAACTTGAGTAGGAGGTTGTGTATAACCTAAGGTTTCGGCACAAATTTTCATAGGCATCACATTTGAATCCACAATGTGTGCAATACCATGCAAAATATCAATTCCATTCTTATCATTTTGAACCATACGTTTTAGACCCTCAATTAAGGGAAGAGCTTTGCTATCGGGGTATTCCTGAGACATCCATTGTCGAAAATCATCAAATTGGTTATCCAATTTTGAAAGTTGTTCTATAGAAACCTCATGGAGAGATTCTTCATCATTAAGAGGATTAGAGGAATTACCCATGTCCTCATTAAAAAGGCCATTCAAATTAGGTTCCATCTCCTCAGTAATTACACCTTGGAAAGACTTAATTCTAAGGCTTCGTCTAACGGGAATAGTGTAAGTAGGGCTTATTGTTGTAAAACTCATGCACTAAAGAGAGAGAGAAGATTTTGAATTTTAGAGGCAGCAAATTTCAATAAAATCAGCCAATCTCCTAGATTTAAGCTGTTAAATGCAATCAGGACAATCTCCCGAAATTTCAGAAAAAATGTCCAGGACCGTGGCGAACGGAGTGCACACGGTCCTCGCAACTTTTTTTGAAATTTTCAAAGATGAAAGTTATGATGATTTTAAAGCTAATCTGAAAAAATTGAGTGATTTTACGATTTGTAGATAGGCCAAATTAAAGTTGCAATCTCAAAATTGAACCCTACCAAGATTGTTGAAAAATGTAAAATTTGAATTTTAAAAAAGAGAGGGAAACTGAAATTTTGAATTTTATGATTTTAGAGGGAATACTAAAAGCAATGCAAGTTTTGAAATTTCAAAGTTGACTCGATTTCATGCAAATTCGAATTTGAAAGTGGAAATCAAGGTTGTTGCAATTAAACACTTAATTTCAAAAGTCACAAACTGCAAAAATTTGAATAAAACACTGAAATTTTGAATGAATGCTAACACACTTTTCAGATTTAGGACTGTAAGAAACACAATTTTGATACAAATTTCAATTTCAACAATTTTTGAATGATTAGAAGCCTCAATCCAAGAAATCGCTAGACCAACTTTGACTTTAATTTTGAGAGTGTTAAAATTGATAAAATCAGCCAAAATTCTGGATTTTAGCAGAAAAATACAGTAAGATCTAGCTCCCGAAATTTTGGAAAAAATGTCGGGGACGATGGCGCTCAGGGTGCACACGGTCCTCGCAACTTTTTTCCAAATTTTCAAGGATGAAAGATATTGTGATTTTATTACGGAATCCAAAGTTACAGCCGATTTGGAGGTGTTTTGATTAGTGAATTTATCAGTCAAAGGTTGAATCAAGAAGGTCTTAAAAATTAGGGTTTTGACATTTAACCACTTAATTTTCAGAATTAAAACACAAATATGAATTGACAATTTGCAATAGAAGGGTAGATCTGAAACAAGCATTAACAATTAAATGTTTCACAAGTTTAATTACTTAAAAGAAAATTTTAGGGTTTTTATGCAATCAACCTCTAAAATTTGCAAAAGATCAAACATGGAAATTTGGGAAAACAAAATTTTCATATCTAACCATGAATAATCAGAATGAGGATGTTCACGTCGGGTTCACCAAAATGTAAAGCGAAAAAATCGAACCCTAGTTGTTCTCCCCTCCCCAACTCCAAGGAGAGAGAAGGGAGAGTCACTAGGGTTGATGGTTTTCACTTAGGAGAGACTTTACATTCAAAAGAGGGGTTGAAACCCACAAGATCCAATCCCACACAATGCAAGATTGGATTCTATATGAGTTTCAAGGGTTGTGATAGCAAGGATACCCTCTTTTGTAAAGAATGTAGATAGAAAGATTGAACTAGGAATGCATGTAAAGTAGGAAAGATTCGCTTATAAATAGAGATAGGGATATGGGATGAAGCTGTGGACCTGGAATTAGCAGTAAAATGTCGAGACGGTGCTGTTCTGCAAATTTGAGCGAAAGTTGATGGGACGATGGCGCCCGCTGTGCACACGGTCCTTCGAAAAATCCGCGAAACGAAGGGGGATCTGTTTGTCTCTGCACAAGGATTCCATATCTTCAATTACAGCCGCATACCTGTAACCTACACACAGAAAAGAGAGGACGATTGGGGGGTTAGGGATGAGGGGTTTGCCTTTAGGTCAAACCCCGGTTTTGGAATTAACCAAGAAATGAGAATGCTGTAAATGTAAATGTTTGTAATGTAAACAAGTACTGATACCTTGTTGTAAGAATGTTTGTATTCTTACATGCGAAGGTGTAATGTATGTAGTATGTTGTATGTTGTATGTGATCTCTTCTTCAATGGTTGAATCCTTGTCTTGAATGCAACACCTAGCCTTGAATGGAGACTTAGAATACTCAATTGTTTGAAGGAATGCTTGAATGCTTGGATGTTTGAATGTCGCTTTCGCCTTTTTTCTTGTATATATCTTCTTCTTTCCTTTCTACCTACCTCAAATGGGAGAGGAAATGTAGTTTATATACTTGTCAATTAGGGTTGATAGACTGATTTTCTCGACCTTAGGCCGACCAGGAAACATTATTTTTCAATTTGCAAACTTAAAGACCCGATGCCCACAAGAGACCGAGCCCAAAATAGGGCTAGGGACCAGGGTGCTGGGCGCCATGGTCCTGGGGGACCAGGGCACTGGGTACCCTAGTCCAGAAGGACCAGGGCACTGGGCGCCATGGTCCCACCTCTCGGGACAGCAGGGTGCAAGGAGGGATTAGGCCAGGGTGCGAAAAAATGTAGTTTTTGATGTTGTAAACAGGTTTCGGGGTCTCCATTCAGGTTCAACGTTGCGCCGCCATCGTGAAGACCCAAATGCAGTCGAAATTGCAAGTGTCACAATTTTAGGAAGCTACACTATGTAATCACTTTCATAAAGTAATGAATAAAGTTATATTATTCTGATATGTTAAGAGTTGTTTTCGAGAAGCCTGGTATCACTCATCCAAGAGGGCCCACTTGGTGAGTGATCCTATGTGTTTGTTAAAATTAGTTTTCTTTCCTTAGCTACAATAGAAGTTCTTGCATTGACTATTCCTGCAGCCACTGGAAACAGATCCACTAATTGCTCCTGCAGCCAAGCCAGAGCAAAGTAATTTTTGTTTATCCATATTGAATTTATCTAGCATTGCTTTTATGAATTTATTCAAAAAATTTCCTGTAGCCTTTCCATAGTTTCCATTCTTATTTACCTTTTTCTACATAATGTTAGTTGTTGCAGTAATGCATAATAGCTATTGCAGGAACTTAGTGCATATATAGTGTAGACCCATTTCAAGTACTACGTACTTGGGTTGACAATCAAATGAACACTAGCTATGGAAATAGTGACTTTACCAAATGAATGTCCAAACTTCGGATTTAGACTTCAATTAGAGTTATTATTCTTATTATTGGGGTGACCAGTGATCAACTGCAAATTGACCAAGGAAGATGATTCGGCATTGGTGAATGAGAAGGAGTATCGATCAATGATTGGTAAGCTGCACTATGTGGTACACAACAAACTAGATATTGCTCATGCAATGGGCATTGTGGCCTGTTTTCAGAAAAGTCCAAGAGAACCCCACTTGGTAGTAGTCAAGAGGATTCTTAGATACCTGAAAGGGATGGTTAATTATGAATTGTGGTATCCATACAATGGTGATTTTAATCTCAAAGTGTTTACTGATGCAGACTGGGCAGGTAATGTGGATGACCGGAAAAGCACAATCGGTGGAGCATTCTTTCTTGGTGGAAGACTAGTCTCATGGATGAGTAAGAAGAAGAGAGTTGTATTTCCCAATCTACAATTGAAGAAAAGTATGTGGCAGCATTTATGAACTACACTCAAGCAATCTGGATGAAACATGTATTGGATGGTTTCAAAGTACCTATATCTGAATCGGTGAGTATATTTTGTGACAACACAAGTGCAATAAATATTTCCAAGAATCTAGTATTGCATGCTAGAACTAAGTACATTGAGCTCAAGTATCACTTCTTGAGAGAGAAGGTTCAAAACAAAGAGTTTGTATTAGAACATGTTTCCAGTAAGGAGCAGCTAGCAGACATATTCACTAAGCCCTTACCGAAAACTACATTTACATATTTGAGAGGTGAATTAGGGGTTATGCCCCTTCATGAAGTAAACTAAAGTTTTGAGCTCCACATCAGTCAGGTACTACAGTGTCAAATATTTTAGGATTGATGTGTTGGAGGATGCTAGTCCATAGGGGGAGCAACATAGTGGAGAATGGAAGCTTGTGCCTCCACTTTGGCATTGCTATCAAAGGGGGAGAAGATATCTGATGTATGGAGGAGAAGATATCTGATGATGAAGATATATGGAAGAGTACACACTAACTAGTCTAGATGATGGTGGTTGTCATCTTTGAACTGGTATATTTTTTTGAGCATGGTGTAGATACTAAGCAATAATATACTGAGTATTTCCATCAATGCCAAAGGGGGAGATTGTTGGTATATGATGAAGCGGTGACAAATTATGTTGTCATTGATGTCAATAAGTGTCAGTGAACCGATATGAAGATTGGAATAATTTTTTATTGATGTTCAAGTAGGAGAACTGGTATGAAGGGATGAAGTGGACTGGTGTCAGGGTTTCACTAAGGGTGACTACTAGTTGATAGTCTCAGCTCTAAGGTTTCTAGTTTGGCAATATAGCTTGTGTGATGCAATCAGTGACATTTTGCGATGAGTTAGCTAAGAGATAAGGATGAGATCGAGATGCCACATCAATTTTATGTACGTGAAGGATTTCCTTGAGGATATTGCATGTGAAGATTGATTGCATTAAATGTCTACCTTGAGAATGAACATTCTTCTTAGCAGAATGTGAAGAAAGTGTGATGGGTTATTGATTTCCATATGTGGTGAAGAATGGATGATGCAAAATGACTTGTGATCTATTTGAGATTATTTTATTCTATGCAAAGTGTTTGAATGGTCAGGATTGGACCACTTGTAATTGTAAATCTAAAATGTTTAGGGTTTAGAGTTTATACTACCGACCTAATTGTTGTTTATAAGGTCGATGATGTTTGTTATTGTTTGTGTTGGCATATGTTGTGTTTGTATCTGAGTGATGAGATACTTGACAAACCAGTGAGTGGAAAACTGTAGAGTGTGATTGCAGAGTAGAGGAGCTAGTAAGGATCTCCTTTAGCATGTAGTGTTGTTATCATATCAGAGCTTTACCTGTTGTCTTCTAACCATTTTCAATAGTAGGAAAATCTCTTTACCAAGTAGCTTTAACAGGCTTATGGCAAATCCTCTAACCAGGTGACTCGAGATCATTGAGTTCTTCAAATCCTCTAGCGAGGTAACCTTTAACAGGGTTTCAACCTTTAACAGGGTATATAGCCATCCCTTAACCAGGTGATCTTTAACAGGATCAGTTCCCAATAAAACCTTATTGTAAAGTCTTTAATCAAACTAGGCTCCTAACAGAGCGAGCTTGAAAAGAGTTCAAAAAACAAGCTTGTGGGTATTCATCCCCACTGTGGTTTTTCCCATTTGGGTTTCCACGTGAAAAAATTGTGTTACATGAGGTGTGCGTTTTTCATGTGATGATTGACCAATCTTTGTTTAGGTGATTATGCATGCAAAGCTAATGGTTATGGTATTACTAATACAACACATGCATGGATATATTGGTGACGTAGTTATCAAGTGTTGAATGTTATTTGAAGTATTTAGTTTTACTGGTTTAGTTGTATGAAGTCTTACTATGTTTAACCAGTATTTCCATGGTTAAGTTCAGTGATGAAGACAACCGGTTATCATTGTTTTAACCTGATAAGTTGTTGAGAAGTTTTTGTATGTACTAATTCATCCCCCCCCCCTCTCAGTACTGATTAGGGTATTTATTATTCATCATTATTCATCAAATTCTTCTTGTGACAAAATTTTATCCCACTTGTCTCCATTTTACCTTGTTAAACACCTTAATAGGTTTCCCAATGACCTATTGACAACTTTAGTTTTCCCATCCATCTAAGGATGGTAGGCTAATGAGAAAGCTAGGTTAGTTCCCAACTTCTTCTAAAGAGTCCTCCAAAAGTGACCTATGAACTTCACATCTCTATCTGAAACAATGTTTAGGGGCAATCCATGTATCCGGACTATCTCTTTGAAGAGTAAGTTTGCAACATATGATGCATCACAAGAAGTCTTACATGGCAAGAAATGAGCCATTTTACTAAACCTGTCCACTACTACAAAGACACTGTCAAATCCTCTCCTTATTCTAGGAAAACCCAACACAAAGTCAATACTTATGCACTCCCATGGCCTAGAAGGAATGGATAAAGGTTGATATAAACCTGTATTTGTAGACTTCCCCTTGGCTTTTTCTGATATATGACACATATTTCCACAAACTTTCTCACATCTGCCTACAATTTAGGCCAAAAATAATGTCTCTTCACAAGGTCTAGGGTCTTGTCAAGATGGAAATGACCTGCCATATCTCCATAATGCTTCTCCCTAATAATATTCAACCTCATGGAACATTTAGGAATACACAACTGCACTCCCTTGAACAATAATCCATCCTGTATCAAAAAATTAGAAAACTCAATATGATATCGATCACTCAAAGTTTCACATACCTTTTATATTTCTCCAAAATCTTCATCAACAACATACATACTCTTCAAGGAATCAATACCAACACTCTCAATTTTGATTTGGTTTACAATCAAGACTCTTATGCTCAAAGCATCATCAACTTTTTTCTTGACTCCCTTCTTATGTTTGAGGGTAAATGTGAAGGCTTGCAGGGTCTCTACCCACTTCATATGCTGGTGATTAAGCTTCTCTTGACTATTTATGAAACTGAGTGCATGATTATTAGTAAACACTATGAACTCCTTAGGCAATAAATAGTGCCTCCATTTCTTCAAGGACTATACTAGAGCATACATCTCCAAGTCATGAGATGAGTATCTTTTCTTAGCATCATTTAGCTTTTCACTGGAAAAAAGTAATAGGCCTTCCTTCCTGACTGAGTACTTCTCCAATTGCCATGTGACTTGCATCACATTCCACTTGACATATCTTGTTTAAGTATGGTAAGGCAAGGACTAGTTGTTCTACAACCTTCTTCTTCAATGTCTCAAATGAATCATCTACCTCTTTGGTCCAACAAAACTTGCACTTTTGTCCTCCCTTTATGGTATCAAGCATGGGTGCACAAACATGACTAAATCCTCTTATGGATTTCCTATAAAAAATTTGTAGACCATGGAAGCTCCGGAAATCATTCATAGTTCTAGGTGTAGGCCAAGACAATATAGCACTCACCTTCTCTTGATCCATTTTCAACTCACCTTGTGAGATTACAAAGCCCAAGTAGATGATCTCTTCCTGCATGAACAAACACTTCTCCAAATTGATCATTAGTTTCTCTTCATGTAACCTATTGAGAACCATATCTATGTGGTTGAGGATCTCTCCCCTTGTGTGACTAAAGATCAAGATATCATCTAAGTATACTATGACAAATTTTCCTATGAATTCCACCAAGACTTCATTCAGTAACCTCATAAAGGTACTAGGGGCATTGGATAACCAAAATGGCATGACTTTCCATTCATATAACCCTTCATTAGTTTTAAAAGTTGTTTTCCATTCATCCCCTGGCCTTATTCTAATTTGATGGTATCCAATTTTTAGATCCATTTTCTAAAATATTGAGCACTCCCTAAGCAATCAAGCAAATCCTTTATTCTATGGATTGGGAACCTATACCTTATGGTTATCTTGTTGATGGCTCTTGAGTCTGTACAAAGTCTCCAAGTGCCTTCTTTCTTGGGTGCAAGGACTGCCGATACTGCACATGGGCTTAGAATTTTGCCAATCAGTCCTAATTCCAGAAACTCTTCAATCTGCCTTGCCATTTGTGCATTCTGGTATGGGGTGAGCTTGTAGGTTGCTTTGTTTGGCAATCTAGATCCAGGGATCAGATCTATGCAATGAGTTATGTCCCTTACCAGTGGTAGGGACCTTAGAATTCCATTTGAGATGATGCCTTGATGCTTATCAAGAAACTTCATGACTGTCAGGTCTATGTGCTTTGGTCCCCCTTCTTTCTCTTCTGCAAACTGCTCTTTCCTTGTCACCTTGGGATTGGGCATGAGGGCATAGCAAACTGCACCTTTCTCTGCAATCTCCTTCATGAACTATTTACCTTCTACTAACAACACTCTTGTGTCCTTCCCTTTTAATTCCATCTCTTCCTCTATCAAAGGTAAGAGTTCTATCACCTTCCCATCTTTGGTGATTGAGTAGGTGTTTCTCAACCCATCATGATGAGCTTTCAAGTCATACTGCCATGGTCTCCCAAACAAGAGATGGCATGCATCCATCTTGGCTATTTTAAAAAGCAATCTATCCTTGTAAGATCCAATCTGAAACTCCACCCAAGCCTGCTCTTCCACCACTTCTTGTTGACCTTGGGTGAGCCATGAAACCTTATAGGGATATGGGTGAGGCAACTTCCTAAGTTTAAGCTTTTCTACCATTTTAAGTGATACAAAATTTTTAGTGCAACCAAAGTCTATCAAAACCTTGCATACCTTTCCTCCTACCTTGCAAGTGGTTTTGAAAAGAGATTTCCTTTGTGTAGGCTCCTTGTCAGGTACTTTCATGGTAGTTAGTACTCTCCTCATCATTAGGGCCTCTCCTCTTTTAAAATATCCATAGCTATTAGGAGCATTCACACTTTGGTAAGTGCTTGCATTTGCCACACTTTGACAATCAGATTCCTGCACCAAATTGCTTCTCCTCTCTCCCATGGAGCTAGAAGCCTTCTCCAAACACCTAGAAGCCTTCTCCAGACACCTATTGGCCATATGCCATTATTGATTATAGTTGTAGCACCTAGGAGGTCCTCTACCTTGGGATCTCCCCCTAGAGGGTGGTCTTCTACCCCTAAATCTCCCTCTTGGATTGTAGCCTCCTCCATTGTTGTAACTACTCTCTCCTCTATTTCCTTCTTGATTAGAGTCTCCCTGGTAACCAAAACCATTTCCTCTACCTCTAAAAGGGCCTCTTCCTCCTCTTTGCTGTCTCCCTTTACCTCCACCATTTTAATCTTTCCTTCTCTTCAACTTCTCCTCCACTTTGAGTGCCAACTGAAAGCTCTTTTGGATTGTCTCCGGGGTGTGGAGATTCAAGTCTTCTTGGATTGTAAATCTCAACCCATTGAGATACCTTGCCACTTTATCATCTTCACTCTCTTTCACCTTAGTCCTCACACATAAATTCAAGAACTCCTCGGTATAGGAACTCATGCCCATCTCCTTTTGTTTCAAATTATGCCTCCTCCTATGCAATTAGATATTGTAATCCATTGGAACATATGCTTCTTTCACCAAAGTAATCATCTTCTTCCATGTAGCTACTCTTTTCTTTCCCTCTTTCACCCTCTCATCTTGGATGAAATTCCACCAAGTTAATGCATCCCCTTTCATTTTTTATTGAACCACCTTCACCCTTTGATGGTCTAGTATGTCTTCACTTTCAAAAAAATTGTCCAAGGAGTCTATCCACTCCATCACGATGTCAAGCTCCATCTTGCCTACAAATACTAGCAGATCCATCTTCACATCTATTGTTCTTCTCTCCATGGACTTGAGGACACTCATCAAGGTTCTCTGGTTTGCAAGTACCTCTAGTTCTTCTTACATAGGGATATCCTCTTCATCTCCTTCTTCTCCAGAGTCTCTCTCTTCCCTCTCCACTCTATCCTTCAACGGGTCCATCTTATTTCTCAAGGCCTATTTCTCAGCCCTGACTACTTTTCTCTCTACCATATTCTTCTTAACCAAGACATTCAACTCTGCATTGGTCATTCTAGAAGGTGCCTCATTGGATCCTTCTTCTTCAGACATCTTGTCTTCTCCTTCTCTTCCAAAGGACACTCCTTCGCTTTGATACCACTTGATGCAGAGGCCTACCCAAATTCCTAACAACAATCCCAAATAAGGTTAGGCTAGTGACCCTTCAACTAATCACAAGGGTCCTACAAGGAATGACTCTACACCTTGGATGAAACTACTCACACACTCACTAGTCATGGGCCTACTCAAGATGAGTAAAAGGCTTCAACTCTTCAAAAGTATCTTATCGGTGATCCCTACTCCTTGATATTTTGTAGTTGGCCAACACATATCATCTAAGATCTCTTTCAAGCATTGTTTTTGATCTTGGGCATCAAATCCTTATACCTCCTTTGTAAACCTACCCCTTTGGATAGTAGCCCTTTTATACTAGTGTTTTGGCCTTAACACAAAAACATACCACACACTCATACAAAAAAAATAGCATTTTAGACACCCTTTTGGAAGTTGTACTGATCCCTAAAATGGTTTGATCAGATTTGCAAATATAAGGTCTACTCCCTTTCGAGGCTAAGAGACCTAATAGGGGCAATTAGCCCTATTTTCCAAAGCAACTACCTTTATCGGTAGACCTAATGAAAAATAAACTTAATAGGCATGTGGGGGTTATTGATAAACTTCTAATTCCAGGGTTTCATGCCTGGAATCCATCGCTAAGACAAATTATGATGACTGCCCTAAAACTTGTCCTAGGTAGTTACTTAGAGATGCCTACCTAAAACTATTCTTTTCTCCACACAACAAGGTATCTCCTGCAAAAAAATATAAAAAAACTAAAATATAAAGGCTTATCCTACATCCCTCCAAAGGAAGAGTCTTCTAATGGACTGGAGTGCAAGATAAAGCCATTTTGATTCAAAACCCTCTCCAAACCCTCAATTTATGAGTCACAGTCAGTAGAATCAAGGGTTCTCTCTACTCCTGAATAGTTAAGGACTCAGACCACCACAAAAAGAAAACTAATTCATCACCCTATCTACTCCAAGGATGGTGGGGTTCCAATCAATCCGTACAGTCACATACAATGCCTGCAAACTCATAATTTTTGGGAAAAACTAAATTGTTTTGAGTATTATTACTTCATAAACTCCAACTCCAACAAAAAAAAAACCTTGGGAATTGAGCCTATAAGGCTTATATAACTCCGTAATAGTTTCCCATCAAATTTGGAGTAGGTTGGAGCCATTGAAAGGCTTCCCTAACCGAATTACAAAAAGTTACATTTTTGCAATTTTGCGCACAAAGTTGTCATACCTCCTAAGGTTGGGATCCACACACATGGACCAACCAAACACACATAAAAAATGTCTAAAACCTATTAAACATGAATCTAAACCATGTATTACCCCTTTTTACCACATTGTCCCAATTTTCTTCTCAAATTGCCTAATTGGTGACATGGGCTTACATGGTGGGGTTTATATGCATACATGAAACACAAGACACACTAACACATCCTAATGGTCCTAGTATTCATCCTCAGGGTCATGAATATCTTGTTGATGAGGTTCTCCTACACCAAAGTCATAATGGTAATATTTGAGCTATTATAATCAACTCTAAAAGAAAATGGACCTAAATAATTATTTCAAAAAAAATAAATTATTAACCTTAGAATAAATTATATTTTATGTGAAAGGAGACAGTTGCAAACACTTAGTTGTAATTTAATAAATAGTTTAATTTGATCTAAATTATGGGATCATTATCAAGAATAAGGGTGGTATCTTTAATTAATTTTAAAGAACTAATCCCTAAAGAGGGAAGTTTAGCGAAATAACTTAGGAGTTGAATTCACCCCACTTGGTTTATCTTTTGCTCCTGATATCCCTCTAGTTTAATTAATTTAATTTTGTAACCGTTCGCAATAAATTCGATCAAGATGACATTTGAGAAATCTTCTAGTAAAACTTTAGTGAACAAATGCATCACAACAATATGTAAACTCTAGTAAATGTGTCCTTTAAACATAATAAAAAATTGTTGTTGAGTTTTTGCCAAAAAGTTTGGGCATCACACTTGAGGATGCAAGTGCTTTGATATTTCCCAGATGGGATTTAAATTTAGCTTTGGTGTTTGATAGTTTCCTTCATGATATTGATGCTAAACTTAAATTGTCTCCAGAAGGTGCAACCAAAGTCTATATGGGTTCCATGTATAATCCTGATGAACACTTCATGCTAATTTTGTCTCTCTACTCTCCACAAAAGAGACCAATGATTATTGATACTCAGAAATCTTTTGTGCACATCATGACAATGAAGGTAGGAGACATAGATCCAATTGTCATCACTGATCTAGGTGTTAATGTTTCCAAGCTCAATAAAGCCCAAATTCAATTGTTGTTGAAAGAGAAGGAGTTTGGTAGGCTAGAGAACATTAGATTGAGTAAAGATATTGATCATTTAAAGGAATTAATATAGAAAAAAGAACCACAAAAATTGTTAAACACAAGCTCAAAGCTCAAAGCCACAGACTAAAGCCAACAAACTTAAGGAAGAAATTTTCCAGCTCCAAGCCCAATTGGAAAGTGTGAAGAGTGAGACACTCTATACATTTGTTCAAAAAAGGTTTACCAACTAGATGGTATGGATGGGTAAATATTGGGAAATGTACTAAAGAGCCAGTCAGTCATTGAGAAGCATGAAAGGTTAGAGAAAAGACTTCAGGATAGGCTTGAAGAGCTCCAAGGAAAAGATGAGGTGAATTCAAATGTTGTCAAAAACTATGAAGGATTGATTAAGGCACATAGAAAGTATCTGGAAGCATTAAGATTAGAAGGTGCTGATTTTATAAGTGAAGGATCAAATAGCATCCCACCCCTGCTCAATGAAGATGTAGACCAGGAAGAAAAGATGGATTGGATTTGAGAGTGTCAGCATTTACTTCAAATGCTATTAAGTCTACCAAAGATGGAGATACTGACACGGTGGTGGACTTCATTGAGAACATGGTGACAATAGAGATTGAAGCAAGAGATACAATACACAACTACGACACCCATTACACCAAGGAATATCTAGACCATTTGACCAAATCAAACTTGTGCTTAACTAGATAATCATTAGGCTCCTTTTAAGTTAATATTTTAGTTTATTTTCAAGAGACTCTTTCAAAGGGTGTGACCCTATGACATATTATAAATATTTGACGTAAGCATTTGTTAAAAAAAGGGAGAAGTTACAAGTTAATTGAACATTATCAACAATTTTATGTTTCAAATAGAAGACTTTTATTTTCAAGATAATATATAAAACTATGTTCTCTTATTTGCACTTGTGTTGTGGATATTTTCATTTCAATTATTTCCCTATTGTTATTGTCTATGGTTGATGATAGATTCTCTAAATCTTTGTGTGAATAAATTGTATGTTTCTTCATAGTCTCATCATCAAGATACATTTGAGAATTGTGTGGCCTATTGTGTTTTGTTTAATTTGTCTTTCAAAAAGAAAGTTAAATTCAATTAAACTAAATCATGTGCATAATATCATACAGTTATATGACATTGAGGGTTGGGTAGTTGATAGATCCATCCAAGGGAGGGTTTAAAAATTATCTTTCAAAGTTATACGTAGGGCTTGCAAGTGAATGACTCTACTGACCAAAGGAAGTAAGGTACTAGTCTTATAAAATATTTTCAAAAATAAGGTCAAATTGATATACACAATAATCTTGTTCAAAACAACATTCTTTCATTTTGAGTTTCAGTAAGTAGAAGTTAGAAGTAAGATGGATGCTTGAAGGAGAAAATGGATTGGATTCAAGAGTTTCAATCAGTGTTCAGAGATACAATTAAAGATGTTATAAATATTTGATGTAATCATTTGTAAGAGATGGGTTATAAGTCAGATATCATTAGTAGTTTTGTGTTTCAAGCAATAGACTCTTATTTTCAAAGTAATATATAGAGGCCATTTCTCTTATTCAAATTTGTGTTGTGGATGCTTTCATTTTGAATTAGTTCTCTATTATAATTATCTATGGTTGATAATTGTTATCTTAAATATTTATGTGAAGATTTTATGTTATAGTTGCAAGTTAGATCATCAACACTTTTTAAGATTTAAATACTTTTTAGCAGTGAAAGACTTATTTTCTGGAGTAATACAATACCAATACTTTTCTATTTGTGAGTGGAAGATTAATTCATTTGGACTAGTTCTTTGTTTCTTGTTTTCAAGTAATTGAAGGCAATGCAAAATGAATTATAATTAAACTCTATGACCATCTTATAATTACCTCTCACTTTCCTCAATCTACCTTTCCCCATCAAGTACTCCCTTTCAAATTTGTTAATGGATTTGGGATCCCAAATGCAATCTACATGGATCTTTGTTGTGAACTTAGGAAAATATTAAATAATGTACACCATGGTTTGGTATACCATATATCCCTCCACAATAGAACCCTTAGGATGTGCTCTTTGTCTAACCAAAGCCTTCAAAAATTTCAAGTGCCCCTCAACCATCCATATTGACCTTGTGTGTATAGGTCCACACAATTCAATCTGCTCAACTTGGTGTATGAGGTAGTGTTCTTGTGCATTAAAAAATGTCGAAGGTAGACACTTTTTCATTTAACACATTAGACAAGGAGTTTTTCTCTTCCGAAAATTTATATCTTCTTTATGGATTTCTTTAGACGATAGTCATCTACAAGTGATTCAAGGCACAAATATATTAATGAGATTTAACAAAAATATACAATACATTACATAACAAGTAAAACAAATAGAAAATAGAAGATGTATACAATAAATTGAACAAATATTTCTACTTACCTCATGTATTTTCCAGGATCATATATGACTTGCTTGACATTGTTGTCGAAGTTGTCTGGGAGAGATAGAGGTAGAATGTACTGCAACAATTATAAAATGATCTTTTCATTATTTTTCCAAAGCTAGTAAACATAATACACCGAAAAGCACATGTAGTGTATATATATATATATATATATATATATATATACCAAAATAATTACCTTAATGAAGGTATGCCAATCATGCATTTTCATCCCTAACCCAAATTTACCTTTCTTTGTTATGATATTGTTTATGTTTACTGAAAATCTTGTGGGAAATTGAATTTTTTGTATGAGTTCTTTTATATAATTTCTTTGTTGTTCCATTAATAACCAAGGAAGGGCGCTTATATTAATTTGGTCTCCATCACTATTTAATTGAATGCCATTTTTAATTGCATGATTGGCTTCCCAAATGTCACTACAAATTTTGACAATTTTTTCTTTGTCATGCCTTCCATCCAATATTTTCCATAACATTTCTGTTATATTCTTTATGATTATCATTGTATTAAACAAATGCACAATTTGTAGCTTCTCATAGTAGGGTAACCTACTAAACTATTTGGGATAACTTTTCAAACCCTGTGGAAACTGGCCACTAATGCCTTGATGACCTTCATGAAGCATATAAGTTAAATAAATTAACAATGACAATCGTTGTCAATTACAACATGAGTAAACAAAATACAATATAAAAATATAAATTCCAAACATATCATGCATGATAGATAAATAATTTGATCTGATGTATAACCTTGATGATTAATTCTATTGTATTCTAAATTCCATAGGCGAGGTGTCATTCTTCATGGTTTTGATGTAGTCTCTTCTTTCCCATTGAAAAGATGTTTTTCAGTAGTTCGATACTTATTATTTCTATGGAGGAAGTGCCTATACTCATCAAACAACTGCTTTCTTAAACTTCTTGAACAATGAGATTTCATCTTTGGGCCACAAACTGGACATGCAAATTTTCCCTTTGTTTGAAGACATGCAAGATCATATATAATAGGATTAAATATGTCAATTTTTATAATTATATATAATATCTACTTCATAAAATTAAATATCATTAAAATGCAGTTGAATGTTATAACATACCACAAAAATGTGTTAGCCCTAGGGTATCATGAATTGTCCATACAAGCATTGCATGGAATTTAAATTGTCTTTGTCCTATTGGTCTTGGGACGTCATATATAGTGACACCATTCCATAGCTTTAGTAACTCATCGATAAGAGGCTCGATATATACATTCATATCTTTAACTTGGTACTTACCTAGTTGAATGAATATAAACATTATATAATTATTATAACCATTTTAGTGCAATATATATAAATTAATGTACATGACTATTAAATAAAAAAAATATATCATTATGCAACAAATAAGACAAATGAGATGCTACTACAAAATTTATGTAAACAAATACTTGGAACAATCATTGCCAACATTATGTGCTCCCTCTTTATTGACATCCATGGAGGAATGTTATTGTTTATAACAAAAACAAGCCACACCAAGTAAATAGATTTCAGCTCTCCAAATGGATTGACATCGTCTGGAGCCAATGAAAGCCCTAGATTACTCGGTTCTTCTTTAAATTGTGGCCATTTTTCCTCCATGTCCCTAAATGCAGAATCATGTGCAAGTATTTGAAGAATGTCATCTCCGCTTCTATTTTGTGCATGGTAATCCATAAATTATGCTAAGGTTTCGCACCTAAATAATCATTGCATACATGGAATAATGGAATATAATGAAGAACCTTGCGAGCCACCTTTTTTGTTAGTTGATCTAATTGATATCTACTGATATGACAATTTGGGCATTTTGTTGCAAATTCATGTTGTTTATGATATATAATATGATCATTGGTACATGAATTTATTGCTTATACTCCATTCCAATATCTTTCATAATGGCAAATAAATCTTGGTATGAGTGAGGTAAAATATTTGGTGGTGGTAACAAAAATTCACCCATCAATCTACAACAAAAATAATTTATTAATATAAAAAATATTAATGGGACATATTTCATCCTTTATTTATAAGTGACGAACTAACAACAAAAATAGATGAAAAAAGATGACATATATGACATACCTTAACATCTGTGAGATTTCTCTTTTGGATAAACCCTTCAAAACTTTCAAGTTCAACACTAACAATACAACAAAGAGAAGAGTTGTTTGGGAGCCTTCATAAAGGGGCTTGTATGCCTTCGCAAGTATAGGTAAATCATGAACATCATCAATGTCATCTCGATCAACATGATCAACTACACCACTAAATATGTTATGGATCCATTTATTTGAACCATTATCTTCAACTGTGTTTTCTAGCTCACGATCATCTTCTTTCATGGGATCATTAACTTCATCTTCAATATCCACAATAGTATATTCATCCGCTTGCAAAAAACCACATTCTTTGGGTCGTGCTAATCCATATCATGTGCCCTAGGGTACCCCACCTTTATAATAATGATCGATACAAATAAACCGTGATCGTGATCAAGTGATTTTTTGTATATGTAAAATATGTTAAAATGATATAAACATTTACAAATTTAATCAATATAAAGACATATAATGAACAATTTACCAATGGACAATAATCATGCCCCCCTTCAATGTGACCATGCTACCTACAATGTTTCTCAGTTGTTGTGATTAAAAGTCTTCTTGTCTTTAAGCCCTTGAAATTATTGAAAGGACAATAACATTTCCCATCACCCTTTCTTTTCAATCTAGTCCATAATCTAGCAATCGTCTCTTCATTTTCTTCTAAAATACTATTTTTTGACATGATTTTTCTTTACCAAGCTCCCAAGTATATGCAAGTTTGATTACAATGGATCAAGTTGAAGAGCCAGCCATAGAAGTGCATATGTTTAATTTGAAATAAGGTAAAAGACCCTCAAAGGTCAAAATCCCCTAATAAGAGTCTCCCTGCATGGTTAGTTATAAATTATGTTTGACAAGCATTAGCCACACTGGGTCACAATAATAGATAAATTGTTGAAATCAATTTTATTTATTAAAAAACATTCGTCAGAACCTCGACGAATGCTAACCATATACCCATTGCTCCATAAATTAAGGTGGATCTAAACATATACCCATTGGCCTACAAATCTAAGAGAATGATGAAATAGAAATGAAAATCATGGAGCATTGCAAGTTCAACGAACGTTGGGAAGAAATAAAAAAAAGAAATGAAAATTTCACACAAGTACCCAATGATACAAATAATTATTGGACTTTTGTCAGAAAGTTTCGTCGGATTTTGTAGTCAAATGATTTAGTGAATTGGTAGCCCCTAAAATTTTTGTGAGTGTTGATTTAATAATATTGATGGAAAAAAATTACAAACCACAAACAAAGACAAGCTTTGATGTTGTTGGGGAGTCATTGCTGCCTATAACCAAGGATTATATATCTAGGGTATTTAACCTAGATCTCACCCTTGACAAACCAATTGATGCAACCATTTGAGTTAATGAATATGTCAGGCTTGAGGAAGTATACAAAAGGTGGAGGTTTCCAGCCCATAGACCCAAAGATGGTGATAATCTCAGGATATTTGATATAGATGAGAAACCACCATTTGATATGGAATTATTTGAGTATTTCAAATATACTTATTACTTAGTCTCTCAAATTATAGGTATGGAAGCCAACCCTCATGAGTGTTGTGTACATGATACTTGTTGCATAACAAGCTTAATGTCAGAATGAATGATATTGGAAGCATCCAAATCAAAAGAACCAGGCTCTTTGGATGACTCCAAAAGGATCAAATGGTTGTTTACAAAACACCAAGAGTTTTATGAAGAGCTTGTTAAGGACATTGAGCGCATGGACAAAGAAGATACAAAAAGCATCCCATCTATTTTATATGGGGATGATGGCTCATTAGTCCTAGTGGACCAGTGGAAAGACATGCTAGCAAAAGAGCTACCTCAAGCTTTAGGAAAAATTAATGACAAAGAACACAACTTGGACCATATGAAGACAATCCTAGATGGATGGTATGCTAAATAAATATATATCATGAGACACTACTTTACCAACATTGACACATACAAGAATTAGGACTACATAGAACACTTAGGGGTTGTTGATTTGTTTCTATTGAAAGATTAAAATACTTGTATGGCTGATTAAGCCATGCAATTAGGTTGTTTATATTTACTAAAAGACATGTTGTTTGAAAATTGGGTGGTATTTCCTTATAAAAGGGAGGTAAGAAAATACTTCTATATATTGGCAATCTATAGAAAAATTCTTTCTCTTCATACTATGTATGAGATATTGTTGAGTTTCATTGATATTTAGTTTCAATTATTATTTTGATTACACTAATCAAAGAATACTGAAATATTTATGTACATTGTGATTATCTTGTTACTTCAGTCTACTGTATCAGGGATGTTGTGGATTGATCAAGGAATTCTTTACCTTTAGATGGTTGTTATGTTTTGTTATTTCAAGGAAAAATTAAACACAAGAAGAATAATCATTGAACAAAGATAAATCATCAAGTATAAGAAAATGATCAATTGACAAACTCATCTCAAGTGTGAGAGTAAACATTGTCTAATAAAGAAGAACATAAGGGAGATAGTTAGGAACCTACCTGACTTTGTACATAATAGAGGAAAGGTACTGATCTCATTTTAGAAATTCAAAACTCATTAGATTTAGTAATTACTTTATTTTTGTATATTTACTTAGAAGGCCAAAAACTAATCAAACTATCAAAACAATCTACTTTATTTTGTTCAAGGCAAACCCTCCTAGGTCATAGCAGAACCTAAAGAGTAGGGAGCTAGCAACCAAGTCTAGTTCATTCCATTAGTTGGTCTAAATTGATTATGTAATTTAATCATAGAGCCTAGGCTATTCTCAGAGTCCAACAAAACATGTTATTTTGAGCTCTAATTGGAAGGAAAAGGTTTGAAGAGATCTATGAAGGAATGTAGCTATTAAGGAAAATACCAATTAACAACCATGGGAAAAGATAGAGTATTTTAATCACAAATCAGAAACACCCATGGCCAAAGGAAATAAGAGAAATTCAAGAAAATTAAGGAGAAAAGTGACCTAGAACAAAAATGAAGAATGACCATCCCAAGAGGAGAATAGAGAAGACAAAGAAAAATGATGGAAGGAGAAGAGAGAAACAAAAAAAGAGTGGAAATGGTAACAAAATTTGAAGGTAGAGCATATCATTCGGGGTGTTGCTAAGTGCACCAACGTGGGTGCTACTGGGAAAAGAGGAAAAGGCATTAAAAAGAAGGAGAAGACCTCAAATAAAATGAGTCAACAAATGAAAGGAACCAAAAGGTAATCAAGCCATTTTGAAAAGAACATAAATCATGAACTTAAAAGCCTAGTAACAAGAAAGTTGTAGTATAGAGACTCCTTATTTATTGGAACCTTCCATAGACCCTAAGCACAAATTAGATTTAGTTAACATTACAATAAATTAGATGATAGAATTAAGGATTTATAAACTCTAGATAAGGTTCTATCCTTGAATGATGATTATTTAGAAAGAATGGTTAATAAGATTATATGTAAATCTTTGGGAATGAGAAGAGAGAGAAATAAATTAATCCAAACTTGGGTGAAGGAATTAGAATATTAATTAATTAAATGTTGTTTAGAAACAAAAAAATGAAAAGATTTTTGAGGAGTTATAACCCCCATACTAAGACCCATCCCCATTGAGGTTTGATAGAAGGAGAGTTATTGTAGAAGTATTACCAAAACAAAGAGAAGAAATGAAGAAAGAGAAGCAAGAGAAAAGTCATGAGAGAAAAAAAAAGGATACCCCTTCGAGTGAAATTCTAGGAGAATAATATTTCATATTAAACTTAAGAGAGAATACACCAAAATAGAAGCCCAAGATGACACAAAACACTAAAATGAGATAAAACTTAAATACAATGGAAACAATAATCAAGATTCTAGTATTTGGAACATATTCAATAGAAGCTATGGAGCATGTAATTCTTTTGAAATTGGTATGGTAAATATTGGGAAGAGATGAAGATAAGGACATATTGCTAGGTTTTGTTGGATCATCAAAAAAAGAACTTGAATGGTATATGAGAAGCTATCCACAACATGCAACCACTTGGGATGAAGCAAAGACATAATTCTTGGCTAATTTTAAAACTTTAAAAATCCCAACCAAGAGTGTAAGAAGGATTAGAAATTTGGTACAAGGAGAAACTAAATCAGTGAAAACCTATCATAAGAGATTTAAAGATGTCTGCAAAATATTGAAAGAACCCCTAATACAAAAGTAGAAGATGGAGTGATTAAATTTTTAATTACATAAAGACATCAAAATAGGATTGGATAGTATAATATTATACAAATACATTGATTTAATAGCTATGGCATATTGGATAGAAGCACAACCTTAGAGATGGCTAGAAAAGGATAGAACTATTAAATTCCTTGAAGACTTATAATAACTAAAAGTGCAAAAATTAGTAGTACAACAAGAGATTAGGCCCAATGAGCCTAAAAAGACTAATGAGATTTGATATACATATTTTGATAGAGAAGCACACATCCATAATGAATACCCTAGGGCCCAAGCAAAGAAAACACTTGTGGTTAAATGAGTTAAAACTAACTCTATGTATTGTGCAATCTATAAGGAATGAAACATTCATTTAACCGCATGATTTATATGATTGAAAAGTTGAAAACATGTTTTGTTAAATCAAATTTTCCCAAATTTTTTTGGATGCATGTAAATAGGATTTTAATATGGATTCAAGATGTTGTGCATATTATCTTTGTTGGAAACCAATAACACTAAGAGGGGGGGTGAATCAGTGTTATACCAGAATAGTAGATTTTAACCTTAACATAACATTCATACACCAATCAATATACCGGTATAAACATAATCGAAAGAAGTAATGCAACCCATAAGACAAACACATAAATGAGAATCATAACACACAGATTTCTACGTGGAAAACCTTAATGCGGAAAAA
This sequence comes from Cryptomeria japonica, assembly GCF_030272615.1. NCBI lineage: Eukaryota > Viridiplantae > Streptophyta > Pinopsida > Cupressales > Cupressaceae > Cryptomeria > Cryptomeria japonica. The sequence continues at coordinate 492,106,258 of NC_081408.1, forward strand.
CCATGGTAGGATTTGTGACCCACAATATCAATTCACTAACCATATGAAGAGATATTACAATATATGATGGGCATGCACTTGCAAGAAGGCTTACAATGTAGAGCACATTGATCAATCACAATAGGAGCCTCACTGACTACAAAATAATCTAGACAACAATCTAGAGAATAGTGAAATGCTAAGATAGCATCTCCTATGCCAGAATACAGTTCTGGTTTAAGCTCTATGTGTTTCGTTTAAAACCAAAAAAATTTATACCAGAATAAACCTTACAATAAATTCCCCTAACATAATCTCTCTGATATATTTTGCATTACATTGCATCCATATATCCATCCTATCACTATCTTTTATTATATACAATGATCTAATCAATCTACCCTATATACCCTATACAAATTTATGCCTTATGTCGACTTACAAGGATATATTCAATATCAAATTACATGTTGGCCATATAACATAAATGAATAAATATTAAAACAAGTTGTCGATGTCAGATCCAAGATGTGTCGACCTCTAATACTGATGACCTTTACTATATCATGTCGGATTGCATTGTCGGTGACCAAAGAAATCTTCTAACTTGTCGATGTCGGTGCCGGTGTTGGTGTCGGTGGAGTCTGTGAAGTGCTTGTCGGTACACCATATGAAGCCGCAACCCAAAATCATGTTTCCATCAATGACAACATAGTGAAATAAACCAATAAAGTGTCAATTGCCAACAATCTCCCCCTTTGGAATTGATAGCAAGACTCAAGTGAAAAGTGGTCATGGTTTCAACTATCGGTTTCATCCTGCCCTGCTCCCCTTGAGATGAATATCAAAGTACTCCAATACTCCAAAATATCTGTAACTCTCCCTAATGTATGCAACTCTTCATTAGTTTTCACATGTATACTACTCCCCCTTTGACATCAATGCCCAAAATCTATAAAAATAATGTCAAAGAATAATAACTGTACACTAAACACCTCAAAAAATGTCTTACTAGAGCTTGACCAATTTAAAAAATTTTGGGTAAGCTTTCTCCAGTAAATCCATATAAGTATCCCAACTAGTTTTGAATGTCCCAAAGATAGATACCCATCCACTCAATAAATATGAAAGTGATTCTTTCTCAGCAACTTCTACCAGTGTGGGCTTTCCCAACATATCCAAGCATTCCTTCTTATGTACACCGAGTGAATCCAATCTTGGACTCACCAAACCTCTGAGACTTCTGGCTCTTTGAATGATCTTATCTCTTTCCTTTTTAATAGTAAAAATTTGGTTCTCCAAAGTCAGAATTTGTCCATCAATAGATGTTATCAGTGAAATTAGTCTATCAAAAGAGTTAACACTATTAGCAATTTTCTCATGTATCTCTTTTATCCTTTTAACTACATTAGTTGTCAGTATCTTAGTATTGCAACATACCCTATATTTATTAGTACATTGTTTCAAAGAATTTTCTATAAAAGTTAGCTTCTCCTCAATCTTTTTATTCTCTCTGTCAATGATCTGATCAAAAGTGGCTCTCTTAACCAAAGTGAATTTCTTAAGTGCTTGCCAATTTTAGATCTATTGTAATGATTGAAAATATTTAGAGATGTGCTCTGTTATGATCTTAAGCTTTCTAGAAGGGCTCACTTCATTCTCAATCTTACATTTTGGGACCAGTCTGTGCAAAACTTGTATTGATTGATTTGTTATCTCTTTATCTATGGTTCCTTCCTTCATCAGTTTCAAAGCAGCCATCATCATTAGATCTATAAGACTCATCTCTGTTATGGTTTTATTTTTAACTAGAGAAGTGTCAATTATCAATAATAATGTGCCAGCAATTGGTTCCCTATCGGATTCCCCTATTTTCTCTGATAATTTATCCTTTAATAAATTGTCACTTGCACTGGTGGATTCGCCACTTGGTGCAGTCTGTGTAGCTGTCAGTTCCTCTCTAGGAACAATATCCTCAGCCTATACATTAGTATTTGGAGGATAATCGTCCTCAATGTTAGTATCTTGTACAATATTCTCTGCATTAACTGGTGTCTCTATGTTTATATGTACATCTACCGGTGGTTTAATTTCCACTATCTTGATATTCTTAAAAACTAAGGGTGGAGTACCCATGATCCCTTTACCTTTTGTAGACACCTAAAATTGTCCAGTCTAATTAAATAAATATTTTATTTATTTAATTATCTAAGCCTAATTCTTCTATTAATTAAATAAATCTTTATTTATTTAATTAATTCATTTATCCTCTTCTAGCCTTATTTCTCATTTAAATAAATACATTTATTTATTTAAATTATCCTTTTCCTAAATTAAATATATATTCTTATTTATTTAATTGATCCCACTTCTTCTATTAATTAAATAAATCTTTATTTATTTAATTAATTCATTAGCCTTTTCTACCTATGACACATGTCATTCATCTCTTAATTCATACACTACCTACCCCTTTCATTATTTTATTATTTCTTTTACCTACCCTCTAATCATAGCCGACCTCCTTTTACACCTCTCAATCTTATCCCTCCATTTCATATAGTGTCTTCTATATAAGGAGATGCTTCCTTCATTATCAAACCCTAATCATGCATTCTAATCAATTATCCTAATCATTCATGCTAATCATCTTTTATGCAATTGACTACACTACGATCCTACTTGCAACCACATTCCATTCTTTGTTGAGCTCTTGTGCATATAAAATCTGAGAGCAAATATATCAAGCAAGATCAATGGAGATAGGAAGAATGGAGATCAAAACCCTATTGGACATGTGATGGTATAATCTTTGTGATTTCATGTGATTTGCATTGTCTTAGGTAATCTTCATATGTTATGGTGGATCTTTGTTGATTGTTAGGCTAGGGTTTTGTGGTTGAATTCATTTAGCCTTTCAATATTGTTATTATTGTTATCCATTTTCACCATATACACCTTTCCCTTCAACTGGTGTATCTAGAGTCTTAGTTTTTATCTCTGGTGAAGTGAAGAATCCTCTATGCTCTCCCAAAAATTTTATCCAAGACTTTTGTGTTTCCTTTATCACCTCATTCATTCTCCCTAACATTAGACTAGTTATTCTATGTTTTCTATTGAATACCTTTCTATCACCAGCCTCAATTGTCTTTTCCATTTCATCTGGAGTTATGCTAACACAAATAGCTAAAATTTCTTGCATTGCAGATAACCTTCTAGCATCCAATATGTTATATAACTTTGTTGGTATTTGATTTTATATTTCTATTAATGCTTTCTTATAGATATCCAAATATAGAAGCATTTCTTCCTCTACCTCTCCCTGTTCGTCAACTTCTAATGTATCATAATAAAACTCAATATTTTTCAATAATCCATCCTTAGTGACTTCATCAACAATTTCAGCACAAGCCTTGGGCAATATGATTCTTACATTACCAGTCTCAAGTGCCAAGTCAATGTCACTATTCTTCCTCCTCCTGGTAGTATCGGATGCAATTGTTGATGTGGCCTTAGGTACCTGATTTTGTGTCGGTAACTTGATGGTGAACTTCCTAACCAGTTGTTTCTTTGCTTCCACTTTAGGTTCTTCTAGTTTCTTCCTCACAACCCTTTTGTGTCATCTTCAGATTATGAGTCTGTAGTAATAGGTTCAATGTGAACTACCAGATCCTTCCTCTTTCCCCCTTTCTCTGGGACAACATCAATGTGTTCCTTAATGTATTTTGACACTTATTATACAAACATGCTTTCCTTACCTTGTATTTCCCTCTTCTTTCAGTTGAGCTCAGTTTCAACCTCAAGAGTCTTTTGTTGTGTTGTTCCATAAGGTTTTTTAGCTTCATCTATTTTTGCATCAAGTAGAATTTTTTCATAAGCATCAATAATTAATGCATCTACCTCATAGCCCTTTTCTTCTATCCAAATCTTATGGGGCTTGACTGCCTCCATGAGGGTCTCATCCTTTTTTACCATGAAACATATGTTGGTGGAGTATTTCTCTACTATATGCTCATTTACACTTATTCTAGACCTCATAGATTTGTGAAAAGCTTTAAAGTAACCCCATACCTTATCATCGCTAGGACTTACCAATATAAAAATTGATTTCTTAAGTTGTCTACCTACCGAGATGTCAAAATCCCATTGCTTCCAACCAGAACTAGGAGTATCATTCAAAAAGTATAGCATTAAGAAGACTAACAGATTTCCATACCAGAAGGTGCCCTTCTTCTCACCTTTAATCTTCCCTAAGTTGATCAATAAATCCTCAAGCATCCAACCACAAAGATCTAACTTGATATTATCCCTCATCATCTTATATGCGGCCAAAATACATGAACTTGAAACTGAATTCAGACGGTTAGACCGAGTTACCTTATAGCCTATAACCATGCTACAAAACTTGATGTCGGTGTCAGTGATAGTTCTCCCTTCATTGATCTCTTGTCTGATGTGGCTCTGGTGATCTTTCTTAAGAAGTAATTTGATACTTTCTTATCTAGATGTAGCCATGTTGATGACAAGCCAGTAATTGCCCGAATGACTTCCTTTGTAAATTTATAGGGTCTGTCAACCATATGAATTCCCCATGTACTCTGCTTAGTACAAATTTGACTATTTCATCCTTAAACTCTGGAATATCCAGAATATTTGTGAACCCTAGATCTTTGATGTGTTGATATCTAGAATATTTGTGAACCCAGGAAAGTCCCGTCTAATGATTTCCCTTCAGTCTTCCTCACCCATCTCTAAGTATATTGTAGGTCCCGAAGACAACTGAGAGGGGGGGGGGGTGAATTAGTTCTCAACTATATTCAAACCAAAAACTTATTAACCAACTTAATGCTTAATACCGGTAAGACAGTTAAGTATGCCAGTAAACAATGTTAATAGAAAATTGCTATACCGATAAGAATTAATGCATGAAACATAAGCACAAAGTCATCCACAACACATGACACCAATATTTGTACATGGAAACCCTATAAGGGGAAAAACCATGGTGGGAAACCTTACCCACAATCAGATGATACTACTGCAGATAGTAAGTGTACAAGAGGGGTCTGCACATGCAGAAAGGCCAACAGCCTAGAGCTCACTACTCAATCAAAAATGGGAGTCACACTGACTACTATTGGATGGTTAAATCCAATAAGAATGTACTACACAAAATAGCATCTTCATATGCTGGATTCAGTACTAGTGTAATGCTGCTATGCTTCTGCAAAAACCTAACTTATCCTTTGAATGATATCTTCATGTATACCTCTGCTTGATCTCGCATATACCTTGACACAATTCTTTTTCGCATTCCACACTTGATCTTACAAATAAGATCTTACATTTATACCATACGCTAAGACCAATTTTAGTAGGTCGGCTCTACAAGATATTACAATAAAAACATTTTACAAACAATACAATATCTGATGCAATAACCGATTGAACATGTCGGCTTAATGCATTTACAACAATAATAAATCATCTCCATAGCATGCCATGCTGATCTGGAAAAGATAAACCTACTGGTGAAACCCTAGATAACCTGGACCTATTTGCCGGTAAAAGTAAATATGCAAATAAGAGTATACCAATGATTAATACTTCAAAATAAAGTGTTCACATGATGTCTTCGACATTACCAAGTGTCTTCCATGTCATTGCAGGTACCGGAGAACATTATATCCTGCCGGTGAACATTATATCCTGTCAGTGAACATTATACTGGTAACTGTTGCACAATTTATTGTTTGCTAGCGAATGTTGCTAGATCTCCAAAGTAGGTGTATTTAGTAGGTGTTGACATCAATGACAAAACCATACCAAAATACCAACAATCTCCCCCTTTGGCATTGATGGAAACACAAGATGGAAAAACCATCAAAGTGCCAAGACAGAAATGCCAAGTACAAAAACCAACAATCTCCATTTCTCCCCCTGGGAGTAATATGTGTTTATACCAATCTCTCATACCAATCTATCCTTAAAAAGATAATGCATTTTTCCATACATCTCTCCCTAATGTTTTTCCATATATCTCTCCCCCTTTGACATCAAATGCCAAAGTCACAAAAAGTCAAGTTCATACAAAATACCAACTAATTCAATATACCAACTACTCCCCCTTAGAAGTAGCTTCCTCATCAAATACTGGAATAAAAGATTTGTCCATTTAATTCTGGTGGTTGATGACAATCATCAACTATCTAAGTCTCTACTGGTGGAGGTAAGACTCCGAGCTGATCTCTGAGATTCTCAAAAGTTTCCTTAGGCAAAGGTTTTGTGAAAATATCTGCAAGCTATTCTTTAGTATTCACATAAACTGGTTTTATCTCCTTTTCTTCAACTTTTTCCCTTAGAAAATTCAACTTGATAGAAACATGTTTTGTTTTAGAATGTAATACTGGATTCTTAGATATATCAATTGCTGCAATGTTATCACAATATATAGTAATAGGTTCCTTGCATTTTACCTTTATGTCTCTCAACATTTTCTTAAGCCAGAGTACCTATGTATAGTTTGTTGCTGCTGCAACATATTCTAATTCTACTGTTGATAAAGATGTACAACTCTATTTCTTACTTAACCAAGAAACTAATCTCTTTCCAAGAAAGAAAGCTCCTCCAGTGGTGCTTTTTCTATCATCCACATCTCCTACCCAATTTGCATCTGTGTATGCATATAAATCAAAATTTTCATCTTTAGGATACCATAATCCAAGATTTGTTGTGCCTTGTAAGTACCAGAAAATCCTTTTTACTGTTGATTCATGATTTTCCCTAGGATTACTTTGAAATCTAGAAACTATACATACTGCATTCATAATATCAGGTCTGGTTTGTGTCAAATATAGTAAACCTCCTATCATAGATTTGTATCTAGTTGGATTGACAAGTGTAGATTCATCCCTTTGAGATAATTTGTCATTTGTAGTCATAGGTGTGCTTACCAGTTTATAGTTTTCCATCCCAAATTTCTTAAGTAGTTCTTTCAAGTACTTAGATTGACTCAAAAATATGCCTTTATCAGTCTGTAAAATCTGCAATCCTAAAAAGAATTTTATTTCTCCTATCATAGACATTTCAAATTCATGCTACATTTCAAGAGAAAATTCTTTGCATAATTCATCTTCTCCTCCAAAGATTATATCATCAACAAATGCTTCAATAATGAAGATATCATCATTAGTTACTTTGTAATATAAATTGCTATCTGCATTTCCTTTAGTAAAACCAATCTTTAAAAGATACTTATCCAATCTTGCATACCAAGCTCTTGGAGCTTGTTTCAATCCATACAGAGCTTTTCTTAATCTACAAACCATATCACTGTCATCTGTCAAGGAAAATCCATCTGGTTGTTCAATATAGACTTCCTCTTCAGGATCTCCATTCAAAAATGCACATTTGATATCCATTTGATAAACTTTGTAATCCTTGTGAGCTGCAAAGGCCAAGAATAATCTAATTGCCTCAATTCTGGCTACCGGTGCAAAGGTTTCATTGTAATCAACTCCTTCTTTCTGAGAATATCCCTTACACACTAGTCTTGCTTTATTTCTAACAACCTTACCATCTTCATTGAGTTTGTTTCTAAATATCCATTTGGTTCCAATTACATTTTTATTTTTAGGTCGGGGAACTAATGTCCAAGTACTATTTTTCTCAATTTGTCCTAATTCTTCTTCCATAGCTTTAATCCAAAATTTATCTTCACATGCCTCATTGACAGATAATGGTTCAATTTGAGAAATAAGACATACCTCTTCATTTGCCAATCTTCCTCTTGTCATGACTCCTTTAAATTTGCTTCCAATTATCTGATCTTTAGAATGATTCAGTCTTACATACCGAGGTGTCTTAGTCTATTGTTGTTCTTCAATTACTGTGGAATCTTCTGATGATACCAGAGTAACTGGGTCATCATTCTGTACCGGTGGATTTATTGTAGGTTCATTTGTCATAATTTCTGTTACCAGTTCAGAGTCTATATACCTTGAAGTTCCTCTGAATTGTTCATCAATCTTTACATTTGTACTCTCAACAATTTTTTGTAATCTTTTATTAAAACATCTATAAGCTTTACTCTTAGATGAATAACCAAGAAATATTCCTTCATCACTTCTAGGATCAAACTTGCCAATATACTCATCTCTTGTAATATAACATTTACTTCCAAAAATTCTGAAATACTTAAGAGTAGGAGTATTACCAAACCATAGTTCATGAGGGGTCTTACCGGTTTCACCTTTGATGTGAACTTTGTTGAATGTATAGACAGTAGTGCTTACTGCCTCTCTCCAGTACACATACTTCTTGCCGCATCCAAAATAGTTCTATTTTTCCTTTCAACAACTCCATTCTGTTGTGGTGTCTGAGGTGCTGATAATTGTCTTTTGATTCCATTTACTTCATAGAATGTATTAATATCTCCAGATGTGAATTCTCCTCCTTGATCTGATCTTAAACATTTAATTTTCTTACCGGTTTCATTTTCAACCATTGCTTTGAATAGCTTGCACTTCCCAAGTGCTTCTGATTTTTCTCTGAGAAAAGTAACCCAACACATTCTAGAATAATCATCAATGATTAGCATGAAATATCTATCACCTTGTAAGCTTTTAGTTCTAGCTAGACCACATAAATCAGTGTGAATTAAATCAAGAGCATTATTGGATTTTTCTGGAATACTTTTGAAACTAGCTCTAAGTTGTTTTCCAAATTGACATTCCTTGCAAATTGTATTTTGAGGTTTCACAATTTTAGGTAGATCTCTAGCTGCCTTAGAAGTACTGATTTTTACCATGCAATCAAAATTTACATGACATAGTCTTTTATGCCATAGCCAACTTTCATCTATATGTGCAATTAAGCATGCCTTTTCACTGTTATTCAAATGAAAGATATTACCTCTAGTCTGATTACCAGTTGCAATTTCCAAACCAATTCTATTCATGATTTTGTATTATCCATTTTTAAATTGTAACTGAAAACCTTTCTCAACTAATTGATCAACACTTAAAAGATTATGTTTTAATCCTTCAACATAGTAGACATTGTCAGTGTTATGTTTACCATCAAGAGATATTGAACCCTTACCTTTGATTGAATAGGCTTTGTCATCTCCGAATCTTACTAAACCTCCATTGTATTCTTGAAAGTTCAAGAATTTACCTTTGTCTCTAGTCATGTGATGTGAGCATCCTGAGTCAATAATCCATTCATCCTTTGATTCAACTTTAGCTGCTAGGGCTTGTTCTACTAGTTGAGCAATAGGTACCAGTTGATCTTCTATTATAGCAACAAAGACCCATCCGTTGTCTACTGGATCTTCATCAGAATCATCAGTCACACCTTCATCAACAATATAACAAGATTTATCTTTGTTTTTCTTAAATCTGTATCTTTGATATTTAGGATTAGGTTTGTATGTCCTTCTAGCTTCTTCTCTTAGTCTAGCATGTCTATCAGGGCATCTTGAAGCCATATGACCAATCTTATTGCAGTTGAAACATTTAAAGGGTGCTTTACCTTCATACTTACTTCCAATTGGACCTTTTGGCATTTTTCTTGCGAATAGTGCTTCAAGTTCTTCAAGCTCTTGATTCTCCTTCCTGGTTTCTTCAAGTTCTCTTGCATAAAAGGCTCTCCAGTCTGATTTGTCAAAGGATGGAGTAGATGATGTTGATGCTTTGAAGGCCAAATCGGTTTTTATAGTAGTAACGGGACCAAATTCCTCAATTACAAAAGCTGAAAGTTTTCCGATCAATGTATCCCTAGTTACTGATGTATTAGGCATTGTTCTTAACTCATTTATAGCAGTAACCTTAATTTTATATGCCAGTGACAAACCTCTTAAGATTTTTGAAACAATATCATCTTCACTCAAGATTCCTCCACAACATTTGATACCCAAAACAATTTCATTTACTCTTTCCATAAAAGTAGAAATCCTTTCATCTTCTTCCATTTTTATATGTTCATACCTGACTTGGAAGCTTTCAAGTTTTGCAATTTTGACTATGGAATCTCCTTCATTCAGTGTTTCCAAATGATCCCAAATAGCTTTTGAAGTGGATCTATCTAATAATCCCATGATTTGTTAATCTGACAATGCGCTCAAGAGTGCTTCTCTAGCTTTGCAATCATTTTCTTCATCTTTGGCTAAAGTAGTAGGAGCAATCTGACCAACTACAGCAGCAGTATAACCATTCTTAGTAACTTCCCAAATGTCTTTACCAATGCAATTCAGATGAGTCTCCATTCTGATTTTCCATATCCCATAGTTGGTTCCATCAAGTTTAGGACTATCCTTTCTGAAATAATTAGTAGACATTGGATCTCCTCAAGTTCTTAAACTTCTGCAAAAAGAGAACCTGGCTCTAATACCAATTGTAGGTCCCAGAGACAACTGAGAGGGGGGGGGGGGGGGGGGTGAATTAGTTGTCAACTAAATTCAAACCAAAAACTTATTAACCAACTTAATGCTTAATACTGGTAAGACAGTTAAGTATGTCGGTAAACAATGCTAATAGAAAATTACTATACTGGTAAGAATTAATGCATGAAACATAAGCACAAAGTCATCCACAACACATGACACCAATATTTGTACATGGAAACCCTGTAAGGGGAAAAACCACGGTGGGAAACCTTACCCACAATTAGATGATACTACTGCTGATAGTAAGTGTACAAGAGGGGTCTGGACATGCAGAAAGGCCAACAGCCTAGAGCTCACTGCTCAATCAAAAATGGGAGTCACACTGACTACTATTGGATGGTTAAATCCAATAAGAATGTACTACACAAAATAGCATCTTCATATGCTGGATTCAGTACCAATGTAATGTTGATATGCTTCTGCAAAAACCTAACTTATCCTTCGAATGATATCTTCATGTATACCTCTGCTTGATCTCGCATATACCTTGACACAATTCTTTTTTGCATTCCACACTTGATCTTACAAATAAGATCTTACATTTATACCATACCCTAAGACCAATTTTAGTAGGTCGGCTCTACAAGATATTACAATAAAAACATTTTACAAACAATACAATATCTGATGCAATAACCGATTGAACATGTCAGCTTAATACATTTACAACAATAATAAATCATCTCCATAGCATGCCATGCTGATCTGGAAAAGATAAACCTGCCGGTGAAACCCTAGATAACCTGGACCTATTTGTCGGTAAAAGAAAATATGCAAATAAGAGTATACCAATGATTAATACTTCAAAATAAAGTGTCCACATGATGTCTTCGACATTATCAAGTGTCTTCCATGTCATTGCAGGTACCGATGAACATTATATCCTACCGATGAACATTATACTGGTAACTGTTGCATAGTTTACTGTTTGCTAGTGAATGTTGCTGGATCTCCAAAGTAGGTGTATTTAGTAGGTGTTGACATCAATGACAAAACCATACCAAAATACCAATAGATGACAAGCCAGTAATTGCCCGAATGGCTTCCTTAGTAAAACTATAGGGTCTGTCAGCCATATGAATTCCCCATGTACTCTACTTAGTACATATCTGACTATTTCTTCCTTAAACTCTGGAATATCCAAAATATTTGTGAACCCTAGATCTTTGATGTGTTGATATCTAGAATATTTGTGAACCTAGGACATTCCCATCTGATGATTTCTCTTCAGTCTTCCTCACCCATCTCTAAGTATGATCTTGTCGGATTTCATTAACCTTCTCTTTTCATTTTTCATTTGATCCTCCATTTCCAACCGATGGATTTCTTCTTTTGCATAACTTAGCAATATGTCCAATTTCATTGCATGCATAACATGTAACATTGTTCTTTTGAATTGACTTGCTAAAACTGGTGAAATTGCTTGACCTACATTGATTAGCCATATGTCCAAATTTTCCACAAGCATAGCATTTTACATTTATTCTGCAATCTTCTGTCTTATGAAAAAACTTATTGCATTTAGAACATTTACCAGGAGCAGAATCAGGGTTCTGATTTGCTTTGTTTATACATTGCCTAGCCATGTGACCAAATCTATTGCAAACAAAACATCCACCATTGAATTTGTAAGCATTGAAATTCCTTACTGGTGCCTTATAGTTTTGATCATCATTAGCAGTACTGAAACTCTGTCCTTGCTCAAATCCAAGTCCACTGGAATCTCCAATCTATCTTTGTCTCTTCAGTAACTCATCAAGTTGTGTTGAGATTATCTTGAATTTTTCTTTGTACTCAATTGTAGGGGTTAAATAATCTCTTAGTATCATCATTTGTCTCTCAAGCTCTTGCTTATTGCTTGGGATTGTACCAAATCAGTCCTCAATATTTCATTTTCATGAGTCAACCTACCACACTCTTCAAATTTGTTCTTCAGAGATACAACAAGATTTTATTCCTTTTTCTTTTTGTCCTCAATCTCCTTAGACATCCTCATATTCATAGTTTGCATTTCATTCGTCATAACCATGTTCTCTTGACTCAATTTCTGACATTTTTCTTTAAGTGATTTTTCTCTTCATCAGCTTGTTTTTGCCAAAGTTCCTTCCTCCTAACTTAAACAAATGAAAGTCTCTCTTGTAGGACGAGAATAAATTCTTTAGTAGAATTAAACTCATCTTGTAGCTTTAAGTTCTTCAATCTTTCAGTATCATAATATTCAAGTGCCATCTCAAGTTGCTTCTCCAAAGCCATATTCAATGATTCTGGTTTCAGGATCTTCCTCAAGCTGTTAAACTTCCTCCGAGGCACAAGGCTTTGATACTAATTTTTGGAAACCAATAACACTGAGATGGGGGGTGAATTAGTGTTATACCATAATAGTAGATTTTAACCTTAATAAAACATTCATACACCAACCACTATACAGGGATAAACAAAATTGAAATAAGTAATGCAACCAATAAGCCAAACACATAAATGAGAATCATAACATAGATTTATATGTGGAAAACCTCAATATGGAAAAACCACTATGGGATTTGTAACCCACAATATCAATTCACTGGCCATATGAAGAGATATTACAATATATGATGGGCATGCAGTTGCAGGAAGGCCTACAACCTATAGCACATTGCTCAATCACAATAGGAGCCTCACTAACTACAAAATAATCTAGCCAACAATCCAAAGAATAGTGAACTACTAAGATAGCATCTCCTATGTCAGAATACAGTTCTAGTTTAAGCTATATCTATTCCAGATAAAACCCTAAACCTTTATACTAGAATAACCCTTACAATAAATTTCTCACTTACATAATCTCTCTAATATATTTTGCATTATATTACATCCATATATCCATCCTATCATTCTCTTTTCTTTTATAAAATGATCTAATGAATCTGCCCTATATACCCTATACAAATTTATGCGTTATGTCAACTTACAAGGATATATTCAATATTAGATTACATGTAGGCCATATAACATAAATGAATAAATATTAAAACTATTGGCATTGTGTTGTCATTGATGTCAAACCGGTATAGGATGTTACCGGTATCACTGACATTCATGTTAACTAATGAACAAGAGGTTGTTGGTATTAGAGTTTGATGTCAACTGGTATAGAAGATGGATCGGCATGGGAGAAGAATTAATGTGTTGTCATTGATGACAACCTGGTGACCATCCTCCTGCAGAAGGAAGAACTAGTTTAATAAAGAAGAATGGTAGTGAGTTTGCAAGAATATACATGGGATACTAGGATGCTAAAGGAAGGCTATTGCAGAACAGTTGGAGTGTGATGACTTGGTGTCATCAATATGTCTCAACGGTAATATGGACAAGGTGCAGATGTACAAAATTCCCATATATTAGAGACATGCATGATTTGGATAGACATGTTTGAAGACCAATTTAGGTGTTCCACCGGCAACTCAACAAGTGCAGACATGATGAGTGAACTGATAGAATGTGAGATACCAGCAGGATTAGTTAACTAAAAATGAAGAGGAATCGGTAAAGTGTGTGGTTGGTGACCAAGATAAACTGACAAATTAGTGTGATGAGGTAGATACCAACTATGATGCCATGTGAAGATGAAGTGGCCGATGAAACCTGCACAGGCCGGTGAAGTAAGGTCAGTGAGGTAGTTGTGATTGGTCCAAAATTAATGGTGACTGCAAAGCTCGAGGTAGAGTTGCAGAGTTGTGCGGCTTGAGATCCAGGATAGATTGATTGTGTGGATCGAAGTAGGCAAAGGAGACAATTGGGCCATTTATGGCGATTGACTGAGAAAAGCTGAAAGATTGATTACAAACTGCTAAGAAAGAAGGAGTGTTCTGGAAGGCACATAAATTATAGATATATGTAGATAGACATCTATGAGTTGTGAACTGATTGGATTTGATTGGATTTGATGTGTCTCATGATCAATGAAGAAAACCCTAAGGCACCAAATATGAATTAGTTTTTTGCAGGAAGTTTGGGTTATAAATACGTGAGCCTAAGAGATAGTTGGTGCTATTGAATGGTAGAATATCTTGTTGTTGCAAAGTGACTAAGTGTTACTTCTACATGTAAGAGCAAACTAGTGAAGTGCTCCATGAATATATGAGAAGAGAGTAAGGAGGGAGAACTAGGTTGAAGTGTTCAATTGGTAGAAGAGAAGAAGTGGTAGTGTCCATACTAGCACATCAAAGGTGAAGGAAGTTGTAGAGTAGGCAGGCATAGAACCAACTAAGTATAGTACTGGTGGAGAGAAGAAGAGTGCTGAAGGAAGTGAGAATCAGTAAAGAGAAAGCTGAAATAGTAAGTAGTAGTAGTGACAAGAAAGAGGAGTGAGTAAGAAGAGAAGAACTAGCAGGATAGTGACTAAGTTGGTGAAGATTCAGTCAAAATGTGCAGAGAACTAGTAAGGCTGAGGAGATACCTTATCAACAGGGAAGATTGCATTGAGTTGTTACAAGATTCACTTGTAACTAGATTATTACCTTGTATTTGATGTTCTATATTGTGAACACTGAGTTGTAGCTCGGTGCAAGGGTTGTAGCTCCTTAGGTTGGTGCCCTAAAGTCAGGGGTTGGTGCTCCTTTGGGTTGTAGCCCATAAATTAGGTAGGGGTTGGTGCTCCTTGGGTTGGTGCCCTAAAACTTGTAACTATGTTTTTATTGTGAGATTGGATTGGAGCAGTAGACTCCAGCAGCATTGCTCACCGAGGTTCTTACCATCTTGGGTTTTCTTCGTATGTGCTAGTGTTATGTGATGTCTCCTTGTGGGTGTTTGCATTTGTATTAGTTTCCTCACCAACCGGTAAGTCTGTTCATAGTTAGATCTAATAACCAGTATGCTCACATAGGATTTCTAAAAGGAAAAGTTTTGAGAACCACCAATTCACCCCCTCCCCTTCTTAGTGGTGCATTGTGTCTAACAATTGGTATCAGAGCCTAGGTTCCCAGTTAGAAGAGTGCTCTCCAACTTGGGCACATTCTGGCCTAAGGACACAACAGTTTGTTTAGTGTCAATCCCTACTCCAGTGTTTGATGGATCAAACTATTCTATTTGGAGTTTCCAAATGGAAGTCTTCTTATCCTCCCTAGGGTTTGATGTATGTATGGTAGTTGTAAATGGTCTCCCTAGGAATGTATGTCCCCCCACTACCACTGAAGAAGAAAGAAGACACCTATGTAATGAAGAAGCCATAAAGGCTATACTCAATGGGCTCGCCGGTGATGTCTCCTCATAGGTGGATAGATGCAAAACAACAAAGATTCTATAGGATAGACTGAAGATGCTTTATGGAAATGAGCCATGCACTGTTGAATCAGATTGTGGAAGCATGAAGAACAACAATGTTGACACAAGTGGAAGTGTTGACAACAGATTTGTTAGGTGCTGCATTTTTTATGAAGAGGAAACTCATCTCTTAATGGCACAAGAGATAGAAAGTGATGCACACACATCAGAGTGTGACAAGGCTGATAGATCCCACTGGTAAGATGTGTTTGAGAGTGATAATGAAGATAAAGAAGAAGTTGACCTTGAAGGTGAGCTTTTAAATGCCCTTGAAGAACTCAATAGAGTAAGAAAGGAATACAAGTTATTCAAGAATGCTGCTATAGTGGAGCAGAACTAGTTAATCAATTGCCTTGAGGTGTCTAATAAATGCCTCTCAGAGTTGATGTCTCAAGCAGGAGACACCAAGGAGTGTCCGTGTGAAGACCTAGCATCTAGGCTAAAAGCAAAAAATGAAGAATATCAACAGCTGGTTGGAGAAATGGAGATTCTCTGAAATAATCTTGAGAAGTGTCAAGATGAGCTCAAGGTAAGAATTAGGGATGATGGCAGTAGGGATGCCTTAGACAAGATGTTGAAGAAGTAGAAGCATGCCAAGGATATTGAAGGTTTAGGCAGTGGTGTTGGTGAATGCTCCACTAGCAAGAATGTTCATCACAATGATATTTTGTTTGTCTCCTCAAATGGAGAAAATAGAGACCAAACCTTCACTATGAGAAATGCTCCCTAAAAGATAGTTGATCTAACCACAACCGATGAGGACTTGCAGACAGGAAAGAAGACTGGTGTTGCAAGAAGAAGGAACAATGCAGATCCCAAAGGAAAGGGGAAGATGGGAGAAGACAGGCACACCGGAAGCAAGGATAAAAGGAAGCAGCAAAGAAGACCTCCTACCAAAAGAAGACAAAGAAATGCTACCACCCATGGGGCAAAGCAAGTGTGGGAGAAGAAGAGACTAGATGGAAGAGTTGCACATAATGGAAAATCTAGAGTCCATTCCCAAAGAATAAGAAATGAAGATGCTAAACCGGTAAGATCTCTCCATGCATGTCCAAATGAATTTGTAAGTCATACGCCATCATTTACCAGCTACTACTTTTCATGTAACATTTATGGCCATAGGGAAGAGGCATGTAGAAAGAGATCTAGAAAGAATAATGTAGGATCTCATAGACATAATGAAGATAAGAAAAATGTATCCAGGAGTAGATACATGCACATCCCCTCTCCTGGTTATGCAAAGATTATTTGTCATAACTGCAATGGATCTGGCCACAGAGAGTTTGAGTGAAGAAAGAGGAAATTGTGGTCACTTGGATGTTGGTATAATGGCTATGCTCTTGAAAAATGTGTATACAAAGGATATGAAAATTAGAGACCTACATGGAACCAAAGAAGATATGTCCCTACAGGAGCAAGAGGTCCACTGATTCTGGTTACTAGTCACAACAACATGACCAAAAGAAGATGGTTAAACCAGTATGTAAAGAGATTCCCCAAACATGAAGTTGGGATGGATGTTGTGTGCTACTATAGCACTACTTTTGGCTATGATGGAGAATCAGGAAATGGAAAGACACCTCAACAGAAGAACGGAAGACCTGCTCCCAAGTCTAAAAATGGGAAGAAGAATGAGATCAAGCAAGTATGGAGGAAGAAGCAGGAAAATAAGACCATGGACTGGCATTATGCATTAAATGCACAAATGTTATTTCCTATGACTTAAAGGAGATGCAAGACTTAGGGGGAGTTACATATTGATCAGATCATTCACCCCTTAGTTGTAAGTGGTCAAGGAGATGAACAAGTTGCTACCGGTAAGAGGAAGAAAATAAGATGGCAGTGTGTGTGAATAGTTACCACCTTGACTACATATGGAAGATGGTCTACTGCTACAGGTGAAATGAATGGTAGTAGAGGAAACTAGAACCGGGAAACAAAGTTAAATAGGAAAGTGACCTGGTAGAGACAAGAGACCAATATGCGAAGCATGTTATCAACATGGATGTAGCTCAATGTTGCAGGTTATGTAAGTCAATGATGTTGAGGGATCATTGCAGTAACTCTGATAGCCTGGATGGATGAGGTTATGTCTCAAGTGATAATTGAAAAGGACCTAAATAACTTATGGTGGTCTGATAGTTGATCTTATGAGTATACAACATAATGGGTCAATAGGTTGGATATGTGACCTAGCAATTGGCATTGTGGTCATGATGACAGATGTCACGAGTATTGAGGTGAGTACCATTTTGGAATTTGGTAGATGAGAAATGAAGACTAGAGATCTGTGGTTCAGGGGGAGTTCAGAGCTATATCCTCTGATTAATTTCAGATATACTGAACACAAGTAGATTCAACAGATGCTCAAAGAAGGAGAGAGACCCATGTTTGCTGTAAAGGGTTGTCTAGTACCTAAGCTTTCCATCTAAAGTGTTGATGTTTGAGATGATGATGTGCATATTCTTCAAAAGGGAGATGCACCCGGTAATAAGGGGTGAAAGATTCATGATAGTGCTCGGTGGATGCAAGGAGAAATGTTATTCCGACAATGCCCTTTGCCATTGTTGTCAAAGGGGGAGAAAGTTATTGTAGTATACCGAATACTACATGTGTTGACATCAATGCCAAAGGGGGAGATTGTTGGCATTGTGTTGTCATTGATGTCAAACCGGTATAAAAGAATGAATTTGGGGATTTTAGTTTAAATAAAAAAATATTTTACCCTCGTTAAATAATTTGAAATATAAATGATAGTTTTCTTAAAATTAAGAAAATTAGAAATTAATTGAGGAAGAGGCATTTTGATTTTTCTAAATTAGAAATAAATTGTGTAAAAGTATTTTAAATTCAAAAAAATAAGAATTTTGGGATTGTATTTTAAATGAAAATATTTTAAATGCAAAATGGGATTTTTGGTCAAAACTTTGCCCATTTAACCTAGGTTTGAAAATATTTTTGGGGGATTATTTTTGGAGAGTATTTTTGGAAATGAAAAATTTTGGGGATTTTGGAAAAATGTTTTTGGGAGAATATTTTTGGAGGAAGCAGGTTTTTTGGAGCTTGAAGGTTGGGCTCTCCTTCAAATTTCTTCCAGGATTGCTGAATCAGGTAGGTCTCTGGTTTATTTTGTGGTTTCTTTGCTTAAAGAAATTGTTTTTGGATTGTGTAGAAATTTGGTTGTAAAGGTTAAAAAAAATCTCATGTATTTGGGAAAATGAAGGAGTTGTAGTTTAATTTCTGAATTTAAAACCCTCCTTGTTTCCTTTCCAAACCTCTAGATTTTGTTTTTGGTTGTTCAAATTGGTTTTCAAAAGAATCATTAAAAATAAAATTGGATTGGTTGTTTACAATAAGATTTTGTTCAAATCCCAATGATATTGTATTCAAATTCAGTTTTTAAATGAGATCTATGTTGTGATTGGTAGATTGGAGGTGGAAGAATGGTTAAAATTTTACCAGTCTCAGTATTTGGGGCTTTCTGGTGTTTTCATTTTTTTTTTAAATATGTATATGCGGATCTTTTTTTTAATTCCAGAAAATATTCCTAGAGTTTGCTCTCAAAAAATTATTGAGTATTGTAATATATATATATATACACTTTGCTGGGTTTGAGAATGTCGGGTTCTAAATTTATTAATTTTAATTAATTTAAAAAATAAAATAAAAAAATTTAAAAGATATTTTATTTCTGGGTTTGTGAATACCCGGAGTTTGGGTTTTGTATTGTTTTCTTTTGTTTGGTTTTAATATATTTAAAAAGAAAAAAAAAATTATATTGAACAACGTTTTTGTTTGGGCTTTGGGGGGAGAGCCATGGTCTTGACCCATGGCTAGGGAGAGCCGTGGCTTCCCCAAGCCATGGGGAGAACCATGGCATGGTCTCCACACAGCCATGGCTATGGGGAGACCATGTCATGGTCCCCACAGCCCCTTTCCCAAAAGGAAAGGAACCACATGCTTCCCACATGGTGGGGCCCGTGGATTTCCCAAGGGGGAACTTTAATTTATATTAAAGTTTTTTTTTTTTTTTAAAATTATTTTGTTTTGTTTTTAAGTTTTAAAATACATTAAACATATATATATATATATATATATATATATATATATATATATATATATATATATATATATATATATATATATATATATATATATATATATATATATATATATATATATATTGTTTTGTAATTTTTTTAATATGCTTCAAGAAGTATCTTATTTTGGTAAGGATAAAAGAATATTTTATTTGGAAAATTTTGGAAATATAATATATTTATTATTTGGTAAATTTTAAATAATATATTATTTAGGAATATATTATTTGAGAAATTAAATGATAATAGGTTATCTAGAAATTTTAGAAATGAAATAATATAGTAATTGAGTAATTGGAAAATGGAATATTATATCATTGGGTATTTTGGAAATTTAAATGATATACTATTGGAAATATTGAAAATTAAATAATGTACTATTTGGAAATATTGGGAGCTAAATAATGTATTATTTGGAAATTTAATAATGTATCGTTTGGAAAATTGGTGAGTTAATGATATTCTCAATTAGTAAAGTAAATGTTTTAGTTTATATTTTTCCTCTGTTTTGAGAAATAGACAAATGGACCATTGCAATTGTGGGATTGTATTCACCTTGTAATGTTGATTTTTATGTTAATATATTTTGAAAACTTAGATCATTCAAAAATCTGGAACGACTTTTATTTTTTAAATCAATATGGGAAAAAATTGTCTCTACCAGTTTATGTCCTTGATTCTGAATCTTGACTATTTTCGTGAGATAGTTTCCTTTGAACCTATCCTTTGTGCGGGTGTTAAATATTGGTTTGTGGTAGACCTTAGCTAGTCTAGTCTCTTCTTAGAGCACCGTCGGTCAGTGCACCTTGTATGAAGTCTAGTTTGACCAAGTGAGTAATCCTACCCTATTGAACTCTGTTTGCTTGACCTTGGGTGTTCTTTTGTTTTAGGAGTTCGTTTGAATATGTTTGCCTGTATGTTGTTGTGATGCCTTTGATCGAAGCTCTATTGTGGAGTCATCCATTTGCCTATGCCCTTGTGAGAACCTAATATCATGCTAAACCTTGGGTTGTGATGACTTACTTTCGTGGATGCTCCAGTGGACCTTTGTATTTGCTTCTATTATGTTCAGTTGGATCCTTTCCTTTTTAGGGATCATTTATGTACTTATTTGACTAATGTCGTTGTTTGTATATTGGTTATGTTCACCTTGATGGTAGGATTGTAAATATTGTGAACCTTATGTATTCTTAACTTATTTAAATGATCAGAGGGGTCTTGCAGTTGAGAAGACTGGGAGATGTAGCCCTTTAGGGGTGAACTCCGATATCAATTTTGGTGTTATGTGATGCTTATGTTCTTGTATTTCCTGTTTTAGTTTTAGCATGTATGGATGGCTTTATGTTAGAATGTATAAAGTGGATAAGATGAAATTTATGATAAATGCATGTATGCAGTTGTCTTTTAAACGTAGTAATTTGGATCACAAAGAATGTAAAGTCGAATAATTAGAATGTATTCATTTTTTGATAATGCAATTAAAGTATGCTTGGAAAGCACTTGTTAGTTTATTATAATATTAAAATATGTAATGTATTAGATGCATGACTTGTGTCTTAATAAAAGTTGAACATAATGAATGGTTAAAAATTATTGGATGAATCCCACCATGGTAACTATATTATTAACCTAAATGGATGAACTTCATTATGTAATCTACATTTTAAGCTTAATAAATGAACTTCATCATATTAGCTATAATTTAACTATAATGGATGAACTCATCAAGTTATCTATATTTTAACCTTAATGGATGAATTCATATGTTATCTATGTTTTAACTTTAATGGGTAAATTTCCTCACTTTAGCCTCATCTTCAACCATAATAGATGAACGCGTCCTATTATCTATACTTTTAATTTACTGAACAAATTATATCCTTGTTTAAAGTATAACATGAAATTAAGTTAACCTACTCAATTGGATCAAATGTCGTGAGTAGAGTTAGATGTTAAAATAAGTAACCATGTTGGGAAACTCCTTAGGTATTGTTTAGTCTTCTGCTGTGTTATCTGAACTTTTGATAACTCATTGTATCATTATGTTGTGTCTTATTTAAAAAAATATATATTTGCACTCCATTCGTGTGTTTTAGCTTTATCCCTTCAGGGTTTCCTGGCAGGGCATTACAAAACCGATATAGGATGCTACTGGTATCACTGACATTCGTGTCAACTAATGAACAAGAGGTTGTTGGCATTAGAGTTTTATGTCAACCGGTATAGAAGATGGATCAATATGGGAGAAGAATTAATGTGTTGTCATTGAAGACAACTTGGTGACCATCCTCCTACAGAAGGAAGAACTGGTTTAATAAAGAAGAATGCTAGTGAGTCTACAAGAATATACATGGGATATCAGGATGTTGAAGGACAGCTGTTGCAGAATAGTTGGAGTGTGATGACTTGGTGTCATCAATATGTCTCAATGGTAATATGGACAAGGTGCAGAAGTAGAAAAGTCCCATTTGTTAGAGACGTGCATGATTTGGATAGACATGTCTGAAGACCGATTTAGGTGTTCCACCGGCAACTCAACAAGTGCAGACATGATGAGTGAATCAGTAGAATGTGAGATACCAGCAGGATTAGTTAACTAGAAGTGAAGAGGAATTGATAAAGTGTGTGGTCGATGACAAAGATAAACTAAAAAAGTAGTGTGATGAGGTGGATACCAACTATGATGCCATGTGAAGATGAAGTGGCCGATGAAACCTGCACAGGTTGGTGAAGTAAGGTCAGTGAGGTAGTTGTGATTGGTCCAAAATTAATGGTGACTACAAAGCTTGAGGTAGATTTGCAGAGTTGTGCGGCTCGAGATCCAGGATAGATTGATTGTGTGGATCAAAGTAGGTGAAGGAGACAACTGGACCATTTATGGTGATTGACTGAGAAAAGCCGAAATATTGATTGCGGGCTGTTGAAGAAGGAAGGTGTGTTCTGGAAGGCACGAAAATTGCAGATATGTACAGATAGATATCTCTAAGTTGTGATCTGATTAGATTTGAATGGATTCGATGTGTCTCATGATAAGTGAAGAAAACCCTAAGGCACCAAGTTTGAATTGGTTTTTGGTGGGAAGTCTGGATTATAGATACGTGAGCCTAAGAGATAGTTGGTGTTGTTGAATGGTAGAAGATCGTGTTGTTGCAAAGTGACTAAGTGTTACTTCTACATGCAAGAGAACAATAGTGAAGTGCTCCATGAATATATGAGAAGAGAGAAAGAAGGAAGGAGAACTAGGTTGAAGTGTTCAATCGATAGAAGAGCAGAAGCAGTAGTGTCCATACCGACACAACAAAGGTGAAGGAAATTGTAGAGTCGGCAGACATAGAACCAACTAAGTATAGTATCAGTGGAGAGAAGAAGAGTGCTAAAGGAAGTGAGAACCAACAGAGAGAAAGGTGAAATGGTAAGCAACAACAGTGAGGAGAAAGAGGAGTGAGTAAGAAGAGAAGAACCAATAGGATAGTGACCAAGTTGGTGAATATTCAGTCAGAATGTGCAAAGAACTGGTACGATGGGGAAGATTGTATTGAGTTGTTACAAGATTCACTTGTAACTATATTACTACCTTGTATTTGATGTTCTATATTGTGAACACTAAGTTGTAGCTCGATGCAGGGGTTGTAGCTCCTTGGGTTGGTGCCCTAAAGTCAAGGGTTGGTGCTCCTTGGGTCGGTGCCCTAAAACTTGTAACTGTGTTTTTATTGTGAGACTGGATTGGAGTAGTAGACTCCAACAGTATTGCTCACCGAGGTTTTTCCCATCTTGGGTTTTCCTCGTATATACTAGTGTTATGTGATGTCTCCTTGTGGGTGTTTGCATTTATGTTAGTTTCCTCACCAACCGATAAGTCTGTTCATAGTTAGATCTAATAACTAGTATGCTCACATAGGATTGCTAAAAGGAAATTTTTTTAGAACCACTAATTCACCCCCTCCCCCTCTCAGTGGTGCATTGTGTCTAACAAAAATAAGTTGTCGATGCTGAATCCAAGATGTGTTGACCTCCAATAATGATGACCTTTACTATACCATGTCAGTCTACATTGTCGGTGGCCTAAGAAATCTTCTCTCCTGTCGGTACTGGTGCCAATGTAAAGTCTGTGAAGTGTCTGTCGATACACCATATGAAGCCCGAACCCAAAATCATGTTGTCATCAATGAAAACATAATGAAACCAATCAATAGAGTGTCAATTTCCAACAAGATTTGATGGGTAGTTTATGGAATTTGGGTTCTTGTATTTTTTTAAAATTTGAGTTTTTTGAGGTCCATCAATGGTGGATGACCTCATGACTGGTTATTGGTCCAAAAATGAGACTTATGAAAAAAAGGATTTCGTTGATTATGAGTCGATACTCTATTGTGAAATGATGCATTTATATATGGGATTTTCAATTTAAGATCATAGTGGATTTGTCTTATGGCATTTTTGTCCATTTGGGTAATTGGGTATTGTTGTGGATGTGATTGTTGTGGATGAGATGGTGTTGTTAAGTGGTTGTCATTGATGTCAACATATTGGTTGGCATTGATGTCTTTGTTGTTCCTAATATTGGTGATTTAGATATCTCAAGTTGTTGGATATGGTGTTTATCATTGGTATTAGTGTGTATCCTGGTCCTAATCTTATTCTTGTTGCTTTGGGCAATGGTGCTTGGGTTTGGATTGTCTAGAATTCAAGGATGTGCAATGACTTGTGGTGTAGTGTATGTATCATAACTTTTAGGTCTATAATTTGTAATGAGTGTAGCATGTTGATTGATGTGGTGTTTTCTACTACTCATTCCTTTCCACCACTAGAATGTTTATTATTGACCTATTTTAGATCCTTGTCTTGGCCGACTTGGATGACCATGCTTCTCGAAAGATGGTATATATATGAGGATGATATGATTATGTTAGATATAGAAAATTGTGTGACATTGTTTTGAAGATATGTGAGATTAGAAAGGAAAGATCTAGCTATTGGTGATATGTGAGAGTGTGTTCATATTGAGCAACAAGAAGTAGTTTGGTTTGTGCAGATTGTGTTTTAGTGGTGGATTTTTTCTTTCTTTCTCTCTTTCTTCGGCAATAAGCCTTTTTTTGGGTAGTGAGCCCACCTGCACTAAGCACTCTAGTAGTGAGCTACCCTTTTTAAAAACCACCTTAATGAATGTTTTTATTGAGAACTAACATTCTCTATGTTTTTTCCCTTCTTGTGTTTTCCATGTCATATTTGGTGTCATTGTGTGATCAATTGTTTGTTTTTGTTCCTCATGCTATGTCTATATTAATTAATTTTGTCATTTTGGATCCAAAGGTGAAAAGGTTAAAAGTAATTATTTTAGGTAATCAAATGATTCATCCCATCTTAATTACTTGGATATTCAACAATTGGTATCAAAGCCCTGGTTCCTTAGAGAAGATTTTAATCAGTTGAGGTGGATCTTGATTTGATGGCACATAAATTGACTATTCCTATCTTTGAGGGATTTGACTATAGTTTTTGGAAAGTGAAGATGAGGGTATATCTAATATCTTTGAGATACAATACATGGAAAGCAGTAGAAAATAAGTCTATTCAACCGACAAATGGTCTTACCTCTCCTGATGAGATTCAAGCTTATGAAGAGAATGAAAAGGAAAGGTATGCTATCTTTAGTGCTCTATCTAAGACTAAATTGACAAAAGTTATTTCATTGAAAATTTTCTTATGAGGTCTGAGAAAATTTGAGAGATATTTATGAAGGGAATGATAAAGTGAAATTATCAAAAAGCTAACAGCAAAGTGCAGATAGGAAAATTTGAAAATGGAAGAAGGAGAGGACATAACTAGCTATTTTAGAAGGTTGATAGTGTGGTAAATGAGATCATAGAGCTTGGTGGCACCTTGTCAAATGAAGATATAATTGAGAAGATCTTGATGTCCCTACCAAAAAGTTACAATGACAAGATATTGGCTATTGAAGAAACCTATGATCCAAAGAAGTTCACTAGAGAGAAGCTGTATGGAACTCTATCAACATTTGAGATAAGGAAGTTTGGAAAAGACAAGCCTAAGACTAAATCTCCATTTAAAACATCTGAGGAAGATATGGAGGATGTAGTTTCAGATGAGATGGAAGCAAATTTTGTGAGGAGACTAAAAAAGGCACCAACAAGTATAAAGGTATGCTACCTCTTAAATGTGTTAGATGTGGAAAGATTAGTCATATTGCTACTAGGTGTTCAAAAAATAATTCAAGAAAAAAATCTAGAGAAAATAAAGGAAAATTCAATAAGAGATCTTATTATGTCAAATATGATGTTGGCATTTCAGATGATGAATCAAATTTTGAAGATGGTGATTGCTTATTTTTTGTAGAAAGAGATGTTCCTAAAATTTATATCCCTAGGATTGTTGCTACTACTTTACATTCTAGAAGAGATAGAAATGAATAGCTGATTGATAGTGGATGTTCAAATCATATGACTAGTGACAAGAGTAAGTTTGTGAAACTTGATAAATATGATGGTGGTACTGCTAGGTTAAATGATGATCAAACATCACAAATTATGGGAATTGGTGCTATTTATTTTTGATGAAAAGCATAATATTGACAATGTTTACTATGTGAAGGGTTTGCATCACAATATTTTGAGTGTTAGACATATGTGCAAAAATGGTTACAATGTTGTCATTTAGGATGATGGTTGTGAGATCTAAAAAAGATCTAGAATTGTTATTGTAGTAGGGAAAAGGACTAGCAGAAATATATATCTGCTATAAGAAGCTACAAAGAAGTTTTTGTTATGTTAGATCAATGTTAGTTGGCCCCAAAGAATGTGTCATATCAATTTTGACAACCTAGTGAAGATTAGTGCATCAAGTGCAGTAAGAGATTTATCGAAGCTGACCAAACCAGATAACAACATGTGCAAAGAATGTCAAGTTAGAAAAAAAACAAGAGGAACTTACAAAATAAAGGAGCATTCATCCACTGGATTGCTAGATTTAATGCATACAAGCGTATGTGGTCCAACCAAAACAAGGAGAATACTGGGTGAGAGAATTTCATGTTATTGATTGGTGATTACTCTAGAATGTCATGAGTTGCATTTTTAAAAGAAAAGTCAGAAGCTTTAGAGAATTTAAAATATTTAGGGCTAAAGTTGAAAATGAAGTTGATAGAAAAATTAAGTGTTTGAGGTCTAACAGAGGAGGATAATTTACTTCTGAAGAGTTTAACAATTTCTATGAGAAATATGGTATTAAAAGATAGTTATCTGCCCCAAGAATACCTTAGTAGAATGGTGTAGTAGAAAGGATGAACATGGCAATTCAAGAAGTAGCTAGAATAATGATCAAAAGAACAAAACTCCTAGAGATGTATTGGAGAGAAGCAATTTACACTGCAATCTATTCACTTAATATAATTCTATACTGGAAAATACATGGGAAGACATCCTATGAGCTATGGCATGGTAGAACTTTGATAGTGAAATATTTCAAGGTATTTGGAAGCAAGTGCTACATCTAGAGAGATGAGGATAAACTTGGAAAGTTTGACAATAGAGTTGATGAAAGCATGTTTCGAGGATATTATACAAGGAGTGAGACATATCCGTGTTAAAAAAAAAGGCTTAACAAGATTTTTGAAAGTGCAAATGTGAAGGTTGATGAAAATACTTCTAAAGAGTATGAAAAATTGGTAGGATATGAATATGATGAATCAGATGACATAAAAAGAGAAAAGAAGATCAAAGAAGGAGAAGAAGAAAAGGAAGCTTGGGAATCCCCAACATAAACATCTAAGACCCCAAGATATGTTTAGAAAAATCCCTAAGTGGATCAGATTATTAGAGACAAGAATAAAGGAATCCTCAAAAGAAGTGAAGTAGCTCAAGAAAAAGTTATGTTATGTTTACTTTTAAAGATTGAACCAAAAATAGTAGAAGTTTGCAATGATCAGAATTGGATGAAGGTAATGAAAGAAGAATTGGATCAAATTGAAAAAGAATCAGACATGGGAATTAGTTGACAGACTCGAAGACAAGAATGTGATTGGAACTAAGTAGGTATTTTGGACCAAGTTGGATAAAGATGGAAATGTTATGAGAAATTAAGCAAGGTTGGTTTCCAAATGTTATATTCAGATTGAAGGCATTGATTTTGATGATACATATTCCACAGTTGCTCAGATGGAAGTAATCAAGATGTTTTTATATTGTGTATCTTATAAGGATTTCAAGGTTTATTAGATGGATATGAAATCAATATTTTTGAATGGGGAACTGAAAGAAAAAGTTTATATTGAACAATCAAAAGGATTCAAGCTTAAAGATTATTTGAACATTGTTTTCAAATTGAAGAAGGTCATGTATGGACTGAAATAAGCCCTGGAGCTTGGTATGGAAGCCTAGATAAGTACTTGACTGATCAAAGTTTGTAGAAGGGTCTGGCTAACACCAATTTATATTTCAAAACTGATTTAGGTAAAATCCTAATTGTTGTAGTGTATGTTGATATAATCTTTGAAGGAAATGAAGGAATATGTAGAAGATTTACTAATGAGATGCAGAAGGAATTTGAGATGTCCAAGATTATTGAGTTAAATTTATTCCTTGGTTTTCTAGTTAATCATAATGATAAAGGAATTTTTATTTCTCAATCTAAATAAATCAGAGAATTGTTGAAGAAGTTTGGGTTAGAGAACTCCAAACTAGTGTATACACCTATGACCACCAGATGCAAGTTCACAAAAGATGATAAGTCCCCTAAATAAGATGCAAGTCAGTATAGATCAATGATTGGAGGACTATTATATTTGACTACTACTAGACAAGATATCATGTATGCAATTTGTTTGGCAACTACATTTCAACAAAAATTGAAAGAGTCTCATTTTATGGCAGTGAAAAGAATCTTCAAATATCTAAAGGAAACATAGGAATTCGGTTCATATTTTCTGACAACTTATATTGATGCAGATTGGGCAGGAAGTGTTGATGATAGGAAAAGTACAAGTGGTGGAGCATTCTTTCTAGGCTCCTAGTTAGTGGCTTGGTCAAGTAAGAAGCAGGAATTTGTCTCTTTATCTACAACTAAAGCAAAATACATTGCAGCATCTTCATATTGCACACAAATTTTATGGATGAAGAAGACTTTGAAGGATATTGGTGTAACATTCAATGAACCTATCTCTATTATGTGTGATAACACTAGTGGAATAAACATTTCTAAAAATCTAGTACACATTCCAGAACAAAGCATATATCTATTCGATATCACTCTTTGAGGGAAAAAGGTGTTGGATAATGAGGTATGGAGCTTGAGTATGTACCTGTGAAGACAAGAGTGCAAATATCTTCACAAAGGCATTATGCAATGATACTTTTGAGTATATCCATTAGAAGTTAGGGGTATTGATATTTTGTAGTTTGAATTAATGTGCATTTGGATGTGCATTGGTTCAGTGAGTAGATTAAATATTTTCATCTAGACTGATGCTTGGGTGCTTCCTCTTAGGGGGAGTAGGAGTGATTTTCATAGGGGGAGTTATACCCACCTTTGTCATTATTGTCAAAGGGGGAGAGATCTTGAGAGTTTAAATTATTTTTATTGTTGTATAGAGATTGTTTTGTGTTTGTTGTTGATGGATGTTTCCATCAATGACAAAGGGGGAGATTGTTGCAGATGCTGTTGTTAAGTGGTTGTCATTGATGTCAACATATTGGTTGGCATTGATGTCTTTGTTGTTCCTGATATTAGTGATCTGGATATTTTAGATTGTTTTATATGGTGTTAATCATTGGTATTAGTGTGTATCTTGGTCCTATTCTTATTCTTGTTGCTTTTGGTAATTGTGTTTGGGTCTAGATTAAGTCTAAAATTCAAGGATGTGCAACAACTTGTGGTGTAGCATGTGTATTATGACTTTTAGGTCCAAAATTTGTAATGAGTGTAGCATGTTGATTGATGTGATGTGGTCTACTACTCATTCCTTTTCACCACCAAAATGTTTAGTATTGACCTATTTTGGATCTCTATCTTGGTCAACTCGGAACACCAAACTTCCTGGAAGACTATATATATATATATATATATATATATATATATATATATATCTATATATATGTATATATACATATATATATCTATATATACATATATACATATATATATACATATATATAGATCTATATATATATATATGTATATATGTATATATATATGTATATATGTATATATATATGAGGATGATATGATTGTCTTAGATATAGAAAAATGTGTGACATTGTTTTGATGATATGTGAGATTGGAAAGAAAATATTTGACTATTGGTGATATGTGAGAGTTTATTCATATTGAGGGACCGAAAGTAGTCATGTTTGTGCAGATTGTATTTTAGGGGTGGATTATTTCACACTTTCTTCGATAATGAGCCTTTTATAGGTAATGAACCCACCAACAGTGAGCATTCTGGTAGTGATCCACTCTTTGTAAAAATCACATTAACTAGTGTTTTTATTGAGAACTAACATTCTCCATGATTTTTCCTTTCTTGGGTTTTCCACGTCATATTTGGTGTTTATTGTGTGATCAGTTGTTTGTTTATGTTTCTCACACTATATCTGTGTTAATTAATTCTATCATTTTGGATTTGGAGGTGAAAAGAAAAAAAGTAATTGTTTTAGGTAATAAATTGATTCAACCCCCCTCTCAGTTGCTTGGCTATTCAATAGGTATAATTGGTTGTTTTTGGCTCAAGTCGATGAAAGAAACCAATTTAAAAAATTGATATATTTGGCATTGGTTTCATGTTTTGGGATTTTATTGAGCCTAGGGTAGCTAATAAGACCAATGATGGGAGTGGTTTCCAATGGGGGTCTGGGCACAAAGGGGCCGCTAGGGTAACTCATTGGGAATTTTAGTAATAAAGTGAAAACTAATAACACATTAAAAAATGAACCAAGATAAAGTAGGTTCCTTTGAGTGCTCGTATAGACTAAGGATAAGTTTGGAAGGCTTGGCCATCCATGGGGAATTGATCTAGCACGATTGGGTCTCCTCGTTTGTATAAGAAGACTACTTGATTTTGTATTTTCCATCCCTTCAAGCTAAACAATGACAGTCCCTACTCTTATTCTCTATATACCTAGCCTTGTAGATATGAGTAACACTCTGAAGATGATGTGTCCTCCATGTTGATAGTGTTTCATTTTGGATTCATGCGGTTGCCTTGTGTGTGGGTTATGATGCCATGAGATGCTTGAGGTGTTGGATGGTGAGATGATTATACTTAATAACTTGATGTTGTCCTTCATGTTGAGAGTGTCCTTATTCTGTATATGGATTGGATTTCATTTAGATTAGGGTTATTTCCACCTTTATTGGAAGCTCAACTTATGTTCTTGAAATATGTGTATACTTAGTGTTCAATGTGGGTGAAAGCCTATAGCCCTTTTATATACTCGTATGATTGCTTGGGCCATGTGGCTATCTTGATAATAACATTGGGGTGGACCTAATGGTAATACATGGCTGGGTGGTATTGTAAACCATCAGTGGGGACTAGGGGACTTGGATCCTAATAGGCTTGGAGAGTTCTTCCACCTTCCTCACCACTTCTTCCATCTCATTCTCTCTTTCTAGTAAGATTGTAATCATTTTATATCGAAACAAGAATTGTAAACATGGATTATGTATGTAATGAATATTATTTTGAGATTGGTTGTAATTGTATCTTAATGATATAGATTAGATTTGATTTATGCACACCAATGTTAGAAACATGCATGAACTATGGTTTTGTAACTTAAGAAAGTATTTTTGTATAATGTTGTTTTCATGTGAACACTTATATTGGTGCCCTAAAATGAATTCATGTGGTTTGTATAGTCATGGAGATTAATTTACTCATTTCCTATTGTGGTCATGCATTCTTGACTAATTTAGTGTTGTTTTCTATGAAGTATAATTATTTCGGGCCCATTGGGGACAACTCATAGGGTTTCCTAAGGTTAGTCAACTTGATTTCTTGTTGGTTCAAACATCCTTAAGTTTCATGGAGTTAGATTTGGGAATTTTGGAGTGGAGTATGTTATGAGATCACCTAATTGCCAACTTATCTTATATGTGACTCTAGGTGACTCAATGACATAATTCTTATATTTTTTCACACATTTTCCCCCAATTTTACTGATTTTAGTGTCATGATCATATTTCTACTTCACCAAGCTCTTTGAGGTGTCAGGGAGACCAAACTATCCAACCAGGAATATCAGTAGTCAAGTCAAATGCACATCTCAGAGGATGACAAGGTGAGTTCAACACTAGTCTAAAGGATTTTAATGTGGTTCAAGGAACAATACATGATGCAAGGACACTAGCATGTTGTGCATGTGTCCTTTTGGGTTGCATGTATCAAGCGCAAGATACCATGTTTGGTTGTTTAGTTAAGAGAAGTTTCCATGAGCTAGTGGTGTAGTTTGACCCAATTTCGGAAGCGTTGCAAAGGTAGAAGTATTGGGGAATCCTCTAACACTTCTTGAGTAGGTTTTGAGTGATCTTGGATGGTTTTAGAGGTGTCCATTCATGATTAGGGTTTTGTTGGATTTCATTGGTCACCCATGACTTAGTAGTTGGTCTTGTTTGTTGATTGAAGTCTTGTAACTTTGGGGATGGTCTTGAGTGACCATAATTATCCCAATGACCTTGTATTATGGTTAGGTATACCTTACCCCTTATTCTATTTAAGTTTCAATTGTTTATACTTTAACTTGTACATTGTTGATTAATGATAATTTGACATAATCTTGAGGTTTGAGCTTAAAATAAATGCAATATTTGAATCAATTCTCATGCAGAGATTAAATTGAAAATAAATTCAATCTATTTTAATTGATTAATTCAAATTGTTGGTGTAAATAATTATTCATCATGGATATTATTACACTTACTTAAGTTTACTTAGGATAATGCATTTCATAGTAGTTTGGATATGAGACACTTGGGTGTTTGTGTCACATTGGGATAGTGTGTGTAGGAGAAATTCCACCTTCGGTGGGTGATCCACCTAATGTGGAATATTATATTATTTCTCCTACCTACCCACACCTATTTCCTACCTACCCTTGTTTCTTATTGAGCCACATGTCATATTTGTGTGCTCATACATATCCCTAGCCTTGCCTATATAAGCAGGCCTCTATTCATTGTATGTAACTATTAAACAATTGTTGATCATTTTCTATTGATGAGAATACAGTTTATTCTTGTCCCATATTATGTCTCTATCTTGTACATTTCATTGACCTCTTGATCTTGGCAAAATCCAACATGGTATCAGAGCTTTTGGAGCTTCATTGATTCGTCTTGAAGAGGCATTATTGTGACGTCAAGAGGCAGATCTGAGGAGCATCATCATTTGGAGGCGTCCTAGACCAGATCCGACCTCTCCATTGCGTCCAGAAGGCCATTTCCATGAATTTTGGTTATAAAGTTGGCCTATTTTGGTGAGAAATTTTTTTTCTCCATTTTTGCCCTATATCGTACCGATTTCGAAAAAAATTTATATTTTTTTTTGGAAAAATTTATTTTTCCTTTTTCAAAAATTTTTTTCAAAAAATTGAAAAATAAAAAAAAAATTGAAAAAGATCAAAAAAAAATTGAGAAAGAAATCAAAAAAAAAAAAAGATTTTTTGGGGGGTCCGCAGACCCCCCCCGTGCCGATCGTACCTGCAGGTTGCAGGTACTTTGCGCTCCCGTACCTGCGCAAGTTGCAAGTCTTTTTTTGCAGACGCCTGTACCCTCGCCGCATTGTACCCGCCGCCTGCGCGCTCGTACTACCTATCTGTCGGCCCGCCCGTGTACCTGCTGTTCCGTCCGTGCCGCAGACGTGTCTCCCCCTCCTCCCGGCCTGCGCCGCTCCGTGCCTTTCGCCGCCGCCTCGCTCCGTGCTCCTCCGCCGGCGCCTCCCCAGCAGCACCGCGCCCGCTACCTCATCTCCTCCCGCGAGTGGCCCCCGCAGCGCCATCTCCGCTGCGTCCTCCCGGTGCCACTCCCGCTACCCGTCGGCGCAGCCTAAGCGGCTCCTCCCGCCGCTCCGCCTCCGGGCACCGCCACACGGACAAAGACCGGAGGAACCCGCGTCCACCATGTGGCAGGTGGCCACTGGCCCGCAGGTACCTTCCATACACTCCGTACACATAGTCATTCGTACGGACGCCACGTCAACTGCCAAATCACCTCTGCCCAGTCAGCAATATTCCGTACAGTACGGAATACACAGTCAGCACGCCACGCAATCTATCCGTACAGTACGGACGTCCAGTCGCAGGTGAAGTTTTTGCGATAGTCATACGGCCGTCAAATTTAACACAGTGTTTTGCTGACGTCAACGCCACATCAGCAGGGTTTGAAAATTTTTGGACCCCCTCTCATTTGCATTTTTGATTTTGCAGTTCAACTTCAAATGGCCATAACTTGCTCATTTTTGCTCCTTTTTGGGTGCAATTTTTTTTGAAATGGGCTATAATTTCGTGCTCTCCGCAGTGGTGAAAGAATTTTTTGTTTTTGATGCACGGATTTTTTAGAAAATGCAGTTTTTGGTGACTGTCCCTGAGTAATCCTAGTTTTTGCAACTTCAGAGGCTTCATTTGGGGTCATCTGACCTCCTTTTTAGGTGCCATTTTTTTTTGAAAGTGCGTATTTTTTCATCTACTTTCACATGATGCTATCAGATTGATGTCATTGTAAGTAGAAATTGTACTTTCAGATCTTGGCCATTTTTGGCTCTCTTGGTACTTGTATATTTGCTTGAATCTCAGTTAGATTCATTGCACTATTGATTGAATTCTCTTGTATCTCATTTGAGAAGTTGTAAAATTTGCATCATAAGTCCACTTTGCCTTGTTTTGCAAGTGGCTCATTGTAATCGCACTAAGTATAAAGTGCCAAAATCATCACTTTTGGGGGGGTACTTTGATTGATTGAATTTGGGGGGGTGTCTCTTGTGCTTTTGTGCACTTGTGTTCTTTCCTTTTTGCTGCTATGGGTTCTTCTAAGTTTCCTCTCTTAACTCCACATAACTATGCTACTTGGAAAATTGATGCATGGAGTAAACTTATGGAAAAAGGACTCACTCATTACATTGATGGAACTATTGTTGCTCCAGCTGATCCTAAGGCTGATCCAGTTGGTCACTTAGATTGGCTCACTAAAAATATCATGGCAATTGGTACCTTAAGAAAGTATGTATCAAAGGAACTCATTTTTCATATTGAGAAATGTACTCTAATCAAGGATGCTTGGCAAAAGTTTCAAGACTTGTATGGTCAAGTTGATGAGATTAGGGGATATCAAATTGATAGTGATCTCACCATGTTAGATCCCAAGAACTTTGATACTATACAAGATTATGTCACTAAGGCAAATGAGTTGAGAGCACAACTTAAAGATTGTGGCATTGATAAAAAGGATACTCAATTGATATTCAACTTGATAGGCAAGCTTCCACAAGAATATGCAGCATTTGTTTCTAGTTTCCAAACTCATAGGATGACAATGGGTTCAAGCTACAAAATGCCTACATTTGATGCTTTCAATGAAATGTTGATGATGGAACAAACTAAGTTGATAAGCATGGGCATTCTTAAGGCTTCTTCTAAGTCTCAAGCATTAGTGGCAAATCAAGGGAACAAAGGAAATCAAGGAAAGGACAACTCAAACAAGAAGAAATGGCAATCAAAGCCTAAAGAAAAAGCATCATCTTCTCCACAACAAGGAGATTCATCCTCTTCCAAGAAAGATAATTCACCAAAGAGAGAGAGACCTACTTGTGCTTATTGTAAAAAGATTGGTCATGAGGAACATCGTTGCCATACTAAGAAGATTGATGAACTCACACATATCATCAAAAAGCATAACATTGATTTGCCTAAAGTCTACAAGAAGGATGATTCATCAACTTCCACTTCCTCACATTCAAAAGGAAAAGGGCAAGCATTCATGGCTTCTACAAGTGGAAAAACTCACTCTTTTGGAACAAGAAAAGGAAAAGCTCTATGTGCTACTATCAGTCATGATTCAGAGAGATGGCTTCTAGATTCAGGGGCTTCTCATCATATGGCTTCTTCACAATCTATGTTCTCTACATTTGAGCCTTGCACCATGCCACAGATTTTGATGGGCAATCATACATACATGGATGTGATTGGGAAAGGATCTATTGACATTGGGGATAACTCCTTCAATGATGTGTTGTGTGTACCCCACTTGACAAACAATCTCCTTTCTATCTATCAAATCACACATGGTGCAAATAAGAGAGTTGTGGAGTTCACACCTAACTCAGTTTTTATTAGAGACATGGAGACTAGAGCTATCATTGCGACTGGGGTGGTTGATCATGCATCTCGGTTATACTCCTTTTCAGATTTTGTTGATGATGATGATTTCACATTTGATGATTCTACACATGATGATCACACTTATTGTGATGATTCAGATTTTGAGGAGAACTTTGGACACTTGAACATGGGGATTCTCACATGTGAACCCATTCTTGAGTCTTCTATTTCATCTCCTCATATTGATATCACATCACCTATTGCACCTGATGATGCAGATAGTGCGACAGTTTTGCCTTCATGTGATTCAGTGCAGCAGGATATTCATTGTCTTCCAGCTTCAGATTCATGGGATGATTACTTGACAGATATTGTAGGTTTGTTTGTGGAATCCTACATTGCAGATTTGGGAGACATCATTGATGACATTCATCTTCTCTTTGATGAAGATGATCCTTCTTCGATTGTTGCGAGGGCACACTCTGACCCTCTTGTTCATTCTCTACATGATCATTTTTTCGAGGTTGACATGATTGTGGATACTTATGTACAGCAGTTGGAGGAGGTCTCTTTATTCTTTGAGGAGACACATGAGTCTTTGGATATTGTTCTACATCCATCTCCACTAGATCTTGGAGTGCCTTTTTCAGCAGTGTGGCACAGTTTACCACCTTTGGAAGGGGTATCTTTTAGCATCGACATGGGGACACTTGAGCAGTTTTCAGAGATTCCTTTCATCATGAGTTTTCTTCATACATCTTCCCTTCATGATTGGGGAGACTTCATGGATACACCTTTGGTTTTGTTTCTTCCTAAGGGGAGGAATGTTGTTCGACGTTCGTGGAGCAGTTTCTTCATACATCGAGCTTCTATCATTGGTATAGATTCTTCATTGAGGGAGGCTCACAGTTTGACTTCTCTTCTTCTCTCATATGGGGGGGACTTTTTCCTCACATGGGGTTTTTCCTCACATACTTCTATGAGAGTTCTCTTGTATAGCTTTCATCTCTTTTTTGGGGGAGGGTTTTTTCCCATTGGGTTTTTCTCTCTTTCCCCACTTTGTGAGAGATTTCATTGCATTGGTTTGCATGCATTTGCATTTGTGCATGGGTACCTAACATGGCCTCGTAGCCGGGACCCATCTTGCATTGCTTAGTTGCATTGTAGACTTAAGTGCATTCCCCTAAGTTGCACTTAAGGGGGGGTGTTGGTGTAAATAATTATTCATCATGGATATTATTACACTTACTTAAGTTTACTTAGGATAATGCATTTCATAGTAGTTTGGATATGAGACACTTGGGTGTTTGTGTCACATTGGGATAGTGTGTGTAGGAGAAATTCCACCTCTTATGGTGTTGATCTTGTTATTACACTATCATATCCACTTATTGTGGAGTGATAATTCCACCTTCGGTGGGTGATCCACCTCATGTGGAATATTGTATTATTTCTCCTACCTACCCACACCTATTTCCTACCTACCCTTGTTTCTTATTGAGCCACATGTCATATTTGTGTGCTCATACATATCCCTAGCCTTGCCTATATAAGCAGGCCTCTATTCATTGTATGTAACTATTAAACAATTGTTGATCATTTTCTATTGATGAGAATACAGTTTATTCTTGTCCCATATTATGTCTCTATCTTGTACATTTCATTGACCTCTTGATCTTGGCAAAATCCAATACAAATAATTGATTAATTTCATCATTCATTAATTCTCCTCCAATCATTCTTTTTCATCTTTCAATCAACTTTTTCCCAATTAGTTAACTCATTTATCTATTCAATCTATTTTGTTCCACCTCCACATTATAAATTCAACTATCAATTAGCATGTGAGCTCACCTAAGTTCCACCTATTAATAATTCTATTCCACCTTTCAATCAATCTCACCCAAAAATCTATAAATTCAAGATCAATTCTCCATTTTCAACAATCACGAACTTTGAATCTTTGTGTCACTTCTAGGTTACCAACACAATATTTGAGAGCCACCATACCATAAAGAAGAGAAGAACAATGGAATATATGATACATAATAGGGAGTTTTATATTGTTTAAATTGATTCAATTATGTATCTATTTCATTGATTATGTTTATGATTTCTTGAATAGTTAAGAAATTCATGAAATTCCTTATTTCCTATTTAGAAATGGTTAGTTTTAAGCATATACATTTTGGTGAACCTAATGTGAACAAAATCTAATTAACCCTCTGTGTTTCTTTCATATTTTGCAGGATCATATGGATTTTGAGAATTTTTATAGGTTTTGTATGAATTTCGCAAGCAGACCTGACTATCACACATTCCTTCAGACAAAATACCATAATCATATAGATAATTTTAGGCATTCGTGCACACTATCACATATTCATGCAAACCTAATAACACATTTGTGTAGATATATTTATGCATTCATAATTATTAGTTACACATTCTGTTAATTGTGTTTTCCCAATTTCTTGTTCTCTATTCTATCTAATTCACTATTCAATTCAGAAAATCTAAAAAAATTATCTTTGCATGATGCTTTAAATATAATATCTCATGGCACACAAAGTGAAGTTTAATATTTT
The DNA here is from genome assembly GCF_030272615.1 of Cryptomeria japonica. Lineage (NCBI taxonomy): Eukaryota > Viridiplantae > Streptophyta > Pinopsida > Cupressales > Cupressaceae > Cryptomeria > Cryptomeria japonica. Next base: position 492,144,995 of record NC_081408.1, read on the forward strand.
AGGTGCTCAGAGAACAATTGAATAGAGAAGGCAAGCCAAACATTACCAGTGAATCCTAAAGGCGGAAAAGAGAATACAAGACTTAGAAAACCAAGAGGCTATTTCTAGATTTGGAAACCTTGTTATATCATACACAGTGAAATACGACTTGATTAACATAGACTGGTTGATGAGAGATATGACTAGGGGTTGATATTTGGTTTTATAGGTTTCTGGTTTATGTCTATTTTCTTTTAGGATCCTTTGATTTTTTTGTCACACATTTGTCCTATCATTGTCATGAATTCATCTTGATAGTATCACACATTCGTCCTAACAGTATCACACATTCATCCAATTATCTTTACACATTCATAGGTTTAGTGTCCCATATTTGTTTAGTAAATAATTGGTTTTCTATTTTCTAGTTTTCTGTGTGGTTTTCTAGTTACTAATTCCCTATTTGCAGCATGTGGTGAAATTATAGAGAAGGCTTGATTGTCCCAGACTATTTTGAGACTACTAATAATTTGATTGAAGGATCTTTTAGGGTTAACTCACTTTTGGATTTTGGGTTTAAAATTGACATGCATGATCTCACACTTCATTTGGTTCTTAAAATAAATCTTCGAATTAAAATTGACATGGATGATCTCACACTTGATTTGGTTCTTAAAATAAATCTTCGGATTAAAATTGACATGCATGATCTCACACTTCACTTTGATGTTTTAAAATAGACATGCACATGCACATATCACACCTCAATTTGGGCTTTAAAGCTGACATGAATCTGCTTTATCAATAGAATAAATCATACATTGCGATATATAAGGGAAAAAGAACTTTTTTGTCTTGGGTGGACCCATTATTGCATTAAGTACCTTTCCACCCACCTTTGGGGTCTTGGGAGAGAGGGAAAGGTGATAACGACATTGACTTTTTCTTTTTAGTAGTGAGGGATATCTTTGCCTAGGGATTTCACCACCCCATAGAGGTATTTTGAATTGGGATGTGTTGGGTATATCATCTCTCCCAACATAATCTCGAGCAGGTTTTTCAAGTCTCTATATAAGCATACTGGTCAAGCGGCTAGAGTGTTGAGTGAATTCAACATATGTGGGGGCCTTCCTTGCACCGATAAGCTTAACTAAAGCCTTAAGTGGCTTTCTCTAAGAATCTATCATTGGGTTGGGATCCCTCAAAATTTATAATAAGAACCAACTTAGTAGCCCAAATCCTACATTCATTGATTTTGAGAGTGTGGATTGTACCCATAGATACCCTTCATGTACCTTGTATTATGAAACAAAAATCCCTAGGTGATAAGATCTTTGGATCTTAGGGGTAAGAGAGATAGACATGCCCGAGAAGTGTGTATTGTGGAGTGGAGCTAATGCTACCAAACTCTCTATCCATTCATCTTATTTCGGAATTTTGTAAGGGCCTCTTTGAATGGTTTCCAATATATAGCCTAAGATTTTCTTATATGTTCTTGTATGTATTGTTGTGTTAAACTAGCATTGAGTTAGTATTTGGGCTATTTTAGGCCCTACCTTGCATAGCTTTGAATTATCAAAGTTTATTAGAACACAATTCATCAAGATATACTTATCTTCAAAAAATATTCTCATAATTGAAAAAAACACATGTCCCACAAATAGAATTACTTGAAACAAAGTCTATCTTGAAACATCAAATAGTCCAACCAAGTCCAAAATTTTGATAGCAAAGGCATCTTACATACTTGTGACCATAGTTTTTCTTAGATTCCTTAGGTTTTGCATCATCCTTATTATAGTCCTCATCATAAGTCCTTTCATAGTCTTGCATAGTCCTCATTTATGTCCTTTCTTTGCACAAGTCCTTACATAGTCCTCATTATCATCCTTATTATAGTCCTCATTTATGTCCTTACTTTGCATAAGTCCTTGCATAGTCCTCATTATCATCCCCATTATAGTCCTTATTATTATCCTCATTTACATCCTTACTTTACATTCGTCATTGCATTATAGTCCTTTGCATAGTATTCATCTACATCCTCATAAAGTTCCCATGTATGTCATCATAATCTTCACATAAGTCCTTTTGTAAGTTTTACATAGGTCTTAGATAGTTCCTTTGTTGTGTCCCATTAACATCCTCATAAATCTTTACATAGATATTCATTCTAGTTGCATCATAGTTTTGGTCCTTGTTTAGACTCCATATACGTCTATCACAATATGTCATCACTTGCATAATCATATTAGAAGGATATAGAATGTGTCATAATGGGTCTACCAGGTGATGGTTTTCTCCCCTTTGAATAGCCTAATCTAGTGCTGAATGGCAGTCAATGAGAAATCCTTGATGGCTTAGATAACTTGGCTTGGGAATTAAAGACAAGTGTTGTTGGCAATTGACACTCATTGGATTTATTTTGTTGTCATTGATGGCAACAAGATTAGATGGGAGTCATATACCAGCATTAGGAGGCATTCACCAATAGACACCAGCACTGAGCATCTAGGGTTACAACCGACACCAGCACTAGCACCAACATCTAGCACTTCAGGGAAGCTGACATCAAGGAAGCTTTATTTGAAATATCATTTTGTAATTATTGTATAAGGCCGACATTGTATATCTTTTGTATTGTAAGCCAAAAATGGCATATTGTTTGTAAAGGTTATATAGGTCAATTTATTAGGACATTATGATATGACAAATGAATGATAGGATAGAACATGTGGATGAGATTATGGATTATGATAGAATAGGACTGTATTTGTATGTAATGTTGTATCATGCAATGATCTATAGATGTGTTTTAAGACATTCTTGGAGGGAAGGAGATACCGATAGAAGTGTTTAGGGTTTATGAATTGGTACAGAGTAGAGCTATAACTGGAACTCTTTTTGGCATAAGAGATGCATTTTGTAAGTTCATTTTCATTGTTTTACTTCAGCAAAAGCTTGTAGTCAGTGAGACTCTTTAGTGATGAGAAGTGTGCTCTAGGCAGTGTTCCTTCCTGCATGTGCAGGCCCCCTCTTTATGTAATATCTTTCATATGGCTAGTGAATTTATATTGTGGGTCACAAATCCCACCGTGGTTTTTCCTCTTTGAGGTTTTCCATGTATAAATTATGTGTGTTATGGTGTTCATTCATGTGGATGGTTTATTTTCTTCAAGTTATATGTTTATTCATTTATTGGTTTATATGTGTATGGTATAAAAGCATAAAATCTTATCTTATTGGCAGAACATTGATTCACCCCCCCTCCCCCCCCCACCTCTCAATGTTCTTGGATCCCAAAAATCGCTATCAGAGCTTGGTACCTCAGAGGAAGTTTAACAGCTTGAGGAAGATCCTGAAACCTAAATTTTTAGGCATGGATATGGAAAAATAACTTGAGATGGATCTTGAGGATTATGATGCTGAAAGGATGAAGAAATTGAAACTGCAAGATGAACTATATTTTGCAAATGAATTCATTCTTGTCCTACAAGAAAGGTTATCATCATCTCAAGCTAGGAGAAAGGAACTTTTGCAAAAACAAGATGATGATAATGCACTCAAGGAACATTTTAAGAAATTGAGTCAAGCAAACATGATCATGCAAAATGAAATACAAGACCTAACTATGAGGATGTCAAAGGATATTGAGGATAGAAAGAAAAAAGAAGAAAACCTTTCTACATCTCTGAAGAATAAATCTAAGGAATGAGATAGATTGGCTCATGAGAATGATATGTTGAAAACCAGTTTGGTGCAATCCCGAAATAATGAACAAGAACTTGAAAGACAAGTAATAACTCTAAGAGATGATGTGAATACTGCAAGTGAGTACAAAGAAAATTTTAGGATTAGTGTTGCACAATTGGATGACTTATTGAAAAGACAAAGGCAAAGTGATGATTCTAGAGGACTTGTATTTGTACAAGGTGAAAGCTTCAGTACTACAGATCAGACAACTGGTATGTAGAACTCATCAGAACAAAGAAAATTGGTAAGGAAATCTAATGCTTATAAATTCAATGGTAGATTCTTTGTTTGTAATAAATTTGGGCATATGGCTAAATAATGTAGAAATAGAGCAAATCAAAACTACAATTTTTTTCCTAATCAATGCACAAATTGCAATAAATGTGGTCATAAGTCAGAAGACTACAGAATGAATGTTAAATGTCATGCATGTGGAAATTTTGGATATTTGGCTAATCATTGTAGGTCAAGGAATGACACCGGATATGTCAAAGCAATTTAGAAGAACAATGTTACATGTTATGCATGCACCAAAATAGGTCATATTGCTAAGTACTACAGAAGCAAGACTCAACCAGTTAGCAATAATCAAGCAAATGATAAAGGAAAGCAGAAGGTAGATGAAATACAACATGATCACACCAAGAGATGGGTTCAAAAACATGAAGGATCAAGTGGAGATGCAACAACATTTGTAACTCCACCGATAGAACATGGCATTCCTCCACCAGTAACTGAGGCATAAGCTTTAGGGGTTGGAAAACTCATTGCAAATCTTGAAAATTCCCTAGAGGAGATCTGAAGAGATCTAGAGAATTGTGTTCATCATTGATGAAGGTTGACTCAGCATAAGACTATGAAACCAACATCTAGTAGGGTAGATCATGAAGCATTTATGATAGAGAAAGATTAGGTTTTATTCGCTGATAAAAGGGGAAAGTGGATTCATTTTCACTCACCAAACATTCAAGCATTCAGAGCGAAACAAAGGTGAATTTCAGGCTATTAAGAGCGAGCAAAGGTATTTTGAAAGGATTTCTAGCAGTTATCTGAGAAGCACTCAATCTTCCAACTGACATTCACTTTCTAGTATTATTTGAAATGGCATCCAAGTCTTTAGCTCCTACTTTCATTGCAAATCCCATCGTTGTCAAAGTCAAGGATAAGCTGAGACCCATTTTCAAGGAAGTTCCCTTGATAGCTTAAAAGGAAGACTCCGTGAGAGCATTCTCTAGGGTTCCCGATGATGTGATGTATGTTGAATATGTAAGGGAATACATTCACTGCACCTTGTAGGATCTAGGCACAAAGGAAATCAAGGGCATGTATCAATCAGTGATACTTGGTAGCTTTGGAACCATCAAGCCATAATACAAAGCCATTGAGGATCTAGGGTTAACCAGTATCTTATACATACTAGAATTCAAAGATGAGATCATCAGATACATTCTGAGCAGGGTTCAAAACAAGTTCATCTGGATGGATCGACCTTACATGATCACAAAGGAGGCTATTCAAGCAGTCATCATCTTACCCAAGGTCAGACAAGAACCTAGAAAGAAGATTTCCAACACAGAGGTGAAGAAGCTCACTAGTGCAACCCATGATCGCAGATCAACAAGGATCGACACAATCACCAACACAGATGTGAAGTTTACAAGCATGATAATCGTTATAAGGTAACTCAATCTAGTCGATTGAATTTTGTTGCTAGTTCTTGCATCCATGTTGCATATCAGATGCCGAGGAATGATGCAAAATATGATTTATGTGAATGGTTGAGGAGTGAATTGATGTTGAATCTTGGAAAGATCAAGGATGTAGACACCTAAAAATGTCTCATTGATCATGTACTAATTATTCCTCTAATTGATTAAATAATTCTTTAATTATTTAATTAAGTTAATTAATCATATTCTTCTAATTTCATATTTCCTTATAATCTTACTATTTATTCTATTTCCTATTCTATCATCATTTAATCACTTTAACCATTTTCTAATGTTAATTAAATATTTATTATTTAATTAATTCTATTTAATTCCCCAATTTAAATAATCTTTATTATTTAAATAAATTGATTCTCAATTTCTATCTCTAATCATTTAATCATTCAACCCTTTTCTAAAACATTAATTAAATATTTATTATTTAATTAATTGTGATTTAATTCCTTTAATTTAAATAATCTTTATTATTTAATTAAATTCCATTTCTAAATAAATAAATAGTTTCTTTAAATTATTTAATTAACTAATTAATTCTTCTAATTCTCCAATTCCAAATCCCCAAATTCTAATTTCATTTAATTTCATATTCTTCTAATTTCTTCCAAATTCAATTATATGTGCATGATTTCAAAAACCAAATTGAAAATCAAAGTCAAGTTCTAAATATATTCAAATGCTAAATTGAATTAAATAAATTCAATTATTTGAATAAATTTCATGCAAAGATTAAATTGAAAATCTAAGTCTAAATGCAAGAACATGCTAAATTAATTTTTTAAATCAATTAATTAATTAAATCATTTATCTCTCCGATCTCTATTTCCATCTTTCAGGCAACTTTTTCTAAATTAAGCTTTCTTTGTCATCTTCTTTATTTCCACCAATCATTCTTTTTCTTCCTTCAATCAACTTTTTCTCAATCAGTTGACTCAATTGATCTATTCAATCTATTAAGTTTCACTCCTACAATCAACAGTTCAACTATCAATTTTCATGTGAGCTCACCTGAGTTCCACCTCTTGATCAATTTGTTCCACCTTTCAATCAATCTTCTCCAATTTTCTATAAATTGAGCATTCAATCTCCATTTTCAATAATCATGAACTTCAAATGTTTATGTCACTTGCAGGTTACCAGCGCAATATCTAAGAGCCATCATACCACAGAGAAGAGAAGAGAAATGGAAGCGATATGCAATCTTGGAATAGGGAGTTTTAGTTTGATTTGAATGATTTATAATTTTTATTTCTTGATATTGCATTATTTCATTGTCTTGTTTGTTAAATTCTTTGATTAGATAGAGATTCGTGATTTCCCTTTGATTTCTAATTGATACATTGTTATTAAGATAAATTTTACATGCATTACATTTTGGTGAACCCGACGTGAGTCACAGCTAACTTACCTTCTCTGTTCTCTGTGTAATTTTTTGCAGGTTGTACAGAATTTTGGATTTTTTTAATAGATTTCACACAGATTTTGAGAACAGATATTCTGTCTCGCAATCGCGAGTACATCATCCCGTAATTGCATAGATAGCATCACGCATTCAACCCCTTGGGGTCACGCATTCACTTTGACAAGGTTACGTGATTGCCCTGTTCAGATCACGCATTCACCCCTTCTAGATCACACATCCATAGGATTAATTGTTGTTTAATTTTTTCTTTTGTCTGTTATTTGTTCTATTTGATTATGTCTCAAATTGGGTTAATCTCGAATCAAATTGATTTTATTTAATGATTTGATTATAACAGTTTATGGCAAGAAAAGTTTAGTTCAAGATTTCAGGTGCAAGAAGGACGTAACAACAAAGAAGAGAAGCCAAATGCTATCAAAAGGTACTCCAAGCAGAAAAATTGATACAAGATTCAAAAGAACAACTGGCCTTTGATAGATATAATAGCTTAGTTCTCTCTTATCAAGTTAAATATGATCTAATCAATATTGAATGGATGATGAGAGATTTGGCTAGGGCTTCACAATTGGTTTTGCAGGTTCCTGATCAGGTTTAGTTTTCTTTTATTTTTTAACTTTTGTTGTTGTTTGCCTATTTGTCACACAATCAACCTGTTAGTGCTACGCAATCAATCAGATATCATCACGCATTTGATCTATCAGAATTACATATTCTCTCTGTCAGGTTCACACATTCGGTCTGTAAGTATCACGCAATCGCACAGGTATAATTACGCATTCGTTTCTATCAAGTTTTGAGTTTCTATTTTCTGTTAGTTTGGTTTTACTACTAATCTTCTATTTATAACCTGTGGTAGATTTGCAGAGAGGATTAGATTAGTATTTTTTTTATGCATCACCTCACACTTCATTTTTTTGGTGCTTAAAATCAACAACAGTTAAAATGGACATGCATGGATAATTTCACACTTCGTTGTTGGTTCTTAAAATGAACATGGGCTAAAATTGACATGCATGTATCTCACACTTGGTTTTTGGTGCTTAAAACCAACAAATGGTTAAAATTGACATGTATTCCTTTATATTTCAATGTGGTGTTTAAAATAGACATGCACATGCGTATCTAACACCTAAATTTGGGCTATAAAATGAACGTGAATTAGGCTACATTAGATTAAATCATTTGTCTTTTTCTTAAGGTAAAGAATTTTTATTGTGTCTGGGGTGGACCTACTGTTGCATTAACCAACTTTCCACCCACCTTCGGGGTCTTGGGAGAAAGGAGGAAGGTGACAATGACATCCAAATTTTTTAATTTTATTCTACATAGTGAGTGGTATCTTTGATTGGGGATTTCATCACCCCAAAAAGGTACTTTGAATTTGGATGCGTTGTGGATATCATCTCTCCTAGTGTACTCTTGAGCGGGTTTTTCGAGCCGCTATATAAATATACTGGTCAGGCGGCTAGAGTGTTGAGTGAATTCAATGTATGTGGGGGCCTTCCCTACACTAATAAGCTCAACTAAATTCTTAAGTGGCTTGCTCTAAGAATCCGTCGTTGGATCAAGACCCCTCAAAACATAGTACTAAGGACCAATTTAGTTGCCAAAAATCCTACATTCAGTGATTCCGGAAGTGTGGATCATACCCCATAGATACCCTTCATGTACCTTACACTATGATACAAAAATCCCTTGGCTATAAGATCTTCAGATCTTCTAGGTAAGAGAGACTGGTATGCCCAAGAAGTGTGTGCTGTGGAGTGGAGCCAGTGCTGCCAGACTCTCTATCTATTCATTTTGTCTTGATATTTTGTAAGGGCCTCATTGAATGGTGTCCACTATCCAGCCTAAGATTGTATTCCATGATTTTTTATGTATCATTGTGCTAGACCAGTATTGAGTCAGTCCCTTGGGCTATTTCAAGCCCTATCCCACGTATCTCTGAATTTTCTAAGATTGTATGAAAATTGAGTCAGTCAGCTATACATACCTACCAGCAATTGTTCTCAGATTTGGAAAACTACAAAACATTATCCCACACATGAAGTTGCAGAAAACAAAGTCCATTTTGAAACCAAAACTCAAAAGTCCTTACATACTTGTGACCCTAGGCAGTCTTTTACATAGTCTTTTGCATAGTCCCACTTACATCCTCATTATCATCCTACATCTTTTGCATAGTCCCACTTATGTCCTTATTATCATCATATACCTTTTGCATAGTCCCACTTATGTCATCATTATCATCCTAAGTATTTTTCATTATCATCCATATTAGTTACATAGTCATACATTATCATATACATCACCATATAGACCTCATATATGTCTACGTTCATTGTTAGTTATAGATTCATAGCATGTGTCTTCATGGGTCTCCCAGGTGATGATTTTCCCCCCTTCGAGCAAACTAATCTAGTTCCAAACAGCAGTCAGCGAGAAATCATTGATGGTCTAGCTAACTTAGCTTGGGACTTAAGAAGAAGCACACCTCAATATATAGGAGTCATACACAAGATAAACATTGAGTCTAATATTTCTCATAGAATTGATAGAGAGATCGAGGTTGAACAACTTAGTCAAGAAATGGAAAGACTTGCATTAGAGAAATCTAGAAATGCTCAAAATGTCTCACGTCAAAATCCTCGATAGAGAGTCTAGTATAGCCTTGCATACCTCATATTTATGTCTATAGTCTAGTGTTAAGTCATTGTCTTGCATAGAAGCACCCTCATATAAGCAATTTTAGATGCTCTTCACAAGGTCACAAAAAGAGAAAGGAATAATGGACCCGAACAACACAAAGTCTATAAACCCTACTTGGAATATGGACATGTCAATAGGTCAACATTTAGGTACACAGACAATGTCCACCCTAAATGAATTACAACAACATTTGACAAAGGAAGAAATTGAGTCCACACAACAAGACCCACATGTCCTCATGATCCTAGATGCACTTATACATAGCGATAGGGACAAGTATCTTTCGTTGTTAATACAAAATGGGGAAAAACTACTTGAGGATTTTGACGTCACAAAAATCTTACCATCAGGAAAAATTTAGGTCAAGATAACAGTCAAACACCACCCTTGACACAAATACAAGCAACGACCTCCGATTTTCCTCAAAATGTACCTATCCAAACAAATGTCAACACAAATGCAAACTTTCAAACAAGTGTGTCATCCTCGTTGATCAATGATAGTATACCATCACAAAGCATACTGATAATATCAAGTGTCTCAGGACCTATTCAAACACAAGCAACAAGTGCAACCCAACCTCCAGTTTCTTATTCTATGGGATCCACATATAGTCATGAAAATGCAAATCTAGGTCTTGCCAATATAACAGGTACAACTCAACCAAATATGGGTTTGCAAATCACCTATTTCATAGTACCTAGCGTAATGCACAACACACAAGGCTATAATCTTGGTACCTTCCAACAACCTCCTAGTTATGCAACCACAAATCCTTTTGTGGGACATACACAAACACAAGGTATACCTTTGACACAAATAGATATTCTGACACAACAAATACACAATTTACAACAATAAATGATGACCATGCAAATTGGTAACGATAAAAAGAGATACACAATGCAGAACTTACATCCTTATCCATTTGATCACACATTATACATGCCACCTTTCTCACAACATTTTGAAATGCCTAAATTTGATAGATATCGAGGGAAGGGTGATCCTAGAGATCATATAAGAGAATTTTTTATGGCATGTATAGAGGTTGCCTCAGAATATACTTATCTAATGAGATTATTTCCTAAAAGTCTAGGAGGTCCAGCTTTAGAGTGGTTTTCACATTTACTACCAACCATCACATCATGGGGAGAATTAGCTGAACAATTTATTGCAAACTTCTCGCACAACATTGACACCCCGATTTCTTTGACGGACTTGTGTGCCGCTAAACAATATGAGAATGAAACATTTGCATCCTTCATACAATGATGAAGGGCTCTCTATAGGAGGTGCAAGACAATTATCCCAGAAATAGAGTAAGTGGACATGTTCACAGAAAATTTGATTCCTAAGTAAATATCCAATACAAATGCAATGTTTAACCACATTAAAACAAATCACGGAAAAGGCTCTCAAATGTGAGAAGGGTCTAGTAGAAAAAGTTCTTATTAAGTATGGAAACACCAACAACAATGACACGTCTAAGTTTTGGTTGAAAAACAAAAATGTGACCAATGATGGTATTGTAGACACTAGAACAATAAACAAAACTCAACCTATTTTATCTTTGGGAATGAGTCAATCATCTAATCCACATATAGGGAATAACACAACCTCTGCAAATGTAAATTCTACACAAAACATGAACATAAGATACCTTAGGGTAAATGCTCCAAGAAGAAATTACACACCTCTAGGAGAACCTATTGAGTCAATGCTCAAAAAGTTAATATAGACAAACATGATCACTTTACCTGAAGTAAGAATATATGAACCAGATCCTTTCAAACCCACATGGTGGAATGATAATGATTTTTATGATTATCATCGGACTAAAGGTCACAAAAAAACAAGTTGCCACAAATTGAAAAACTTGGTCCAAGATATGATAGACCAAGGGGACATCACAATTGATACCGATAAAACCTCAACAAACACAAATCATATGATTTTTAAGGATCCTTTTGTTAAGCATGACAAAGGGAAAGCTACCACATCAAGTACCTAAGACAATACAACTAACTACACAAAGGTCTCATACGACTACACTATTCATGCCATTAGCTTTGGAGATATAGTAAACAATGATTCACAAGAAACACTTGACCAAGATGACTAACATCAAGACACTCACACAGATGATAACCAAATTTGCATGATATCAGAAGCACTGAAGTACGATGATGATAGAAATCTTTGTCTCAGAGACTGGGGGCATGATCAACTATCTCACTCAGGTTGGTTTGAAGATGAACTCATAGAACATATTATGGATGTCAAACATACACATAAAGACTATGAAGAGGTATTTAACATTAATCTTGATAAAACAACCTATGATATAGACAAATCTTATAAGTCAAATGATACAGTCACTTCAATCACCATAACTCTCAAAGATAGAGACTGTGTAGTAGTTACTTGCAGATCAAAGGTAACTTTGCAAGGAATACCACAAAATCAACTACCAACAGTAGGGACTTACAATTTTGTTGAGAAACTTAAGAAAACTCCAGCATAGATATCATTATTTGAACTATTGTGTATTTCACCCACTCATAGAGCTATACTAGACAAAGCACTTCAAGATTCGATAGTGGACAGAGATATAGATGAAAATGCCTTCCAGTCTATGGTGGGAAATCTAACACAAGGCACACATATTGCATTCACAAAACAAGATTTTCCTAGTGATAGATTGCTTCATAACAACCCACTACATCTGGAAGCTTACATTCAAAAGAGAAGAATCAGAAGAGTACTCATAGATGGGGGAGTCGGTCTCAACATTTATACTTTAAAGCTGGTCAAAGCACTAGGATATTCTAAACTTCACATTGATTCTTCCAATAGGATAAATATCAAGGCTTATAATGATGAAGAAGGTACATCAAAAGGCATTGTAACATTACCTGTACAAGGAGGACATATAATGATAGAGACCGCTTTTCAAGTCTTGAACAGAGAATTGGGATATAACATGTTATTGGGCCGCCCATGGATCCACACCATGAAAGAAGTACCATCCACATTTCATCAATGTGTTGAATTCCCATACAATGTTATTGAAATCACCATAAAAGGTGATCCAAATCCATTCCAACATTGCAATTACCTGAAAGACAGTGTGGATAATCAGGTACCTATCAATCAGGCCGCACCTCTCACTACACAACTGGAAACATTAAAGATCACAGAAACAAAAAAGGATATGCCTACAACATCCTCCTTATAAATAAAAGATATGGGTTGTGGAGAGTATTCTATTGCAAATACTTTAAGTGGGAACCGGTTGTCTCTTTCTCCTAAGTCCTTTGGGAAACCTCACAATATAGTACAAAAACAAGACAAAGGAAAAGAAATTGTCAGATATACACACTCATGCTCTTTCATTAGATGGGGTGACTTACAAGAAGAATCTCTGAATGAAGATGTTAACAATTGGATATATAGAGAAGAATATCACATGATGATACCCAGAATACCCACAAATCAGTATGGCAATGGATTCAAAATACTCCAAAGACATGGATATGATGGTACCACAGGCCTTGGGTTATAGAAATAAGGAAGACTAGAACCTATTGTTCCTAATTATAATCCAGGGAATAAAGGATTGGGATATAATCATGTACAACATATAATCGAAGCAAGACAACATACCCTTGATATACTAAATCGACCAAGCAAATCATCAGACTACATACCACAAAGGGATTTGTCCACACAGGCGCTCCCATCTTTATCTCAAACAAGTAATCAGGTACCTACATCACCTAGTGTAGAATCAGATGGAGATGACATGAGACAACTCCTGCAAGAGCCTACCACTGAGTTACAAAATTATGCAGTTATTGACACAACAATACGGGCTAATGTGGCAACAGATGCAGGTTTACCACCACCACCAGAATCCCATCTGTGGTTATTGTCATTACTTCTACCATGAGAAACAACTTAGGCTTAGCCTAATGAAACAGATGAAGAAAGATTGCAAAGGCTTATACCAGGCTTAAGAAGGGTAACTAATGTCCAAAGAAGGTTAGTCAACCTACAACAGAATCAAAGACAAGAACAAGAAGAAATAAGTGATGATAGCTTATTTGATGAAACATATATTGAAAGTGAAATAGACTCTCATGACTACGAATTCTTATCACTCCATGATTCTAGCCCACCAAAAAGTGTAATAGCAAGGTATCAAATAAAGCTTATACAGGATGAAGATACACAAAGTCAGTCAAACAATCAAGTCTACATGTTATCAGAGTCTACTAAAGAAGGGAGTAATGATTTACCCTTAGTGCATTCACACTTGATTGATTGGGGGAAACTAGGAAAACCAATGCTAGATTGGTTTGAAAATGACGAAGCAATTTCAAAATTTCTAGGAATCAGAGAGGGATTTCCACAAGGTGATCATAAAGTAGGATTTGTTATAGACCTTAATAGAACAACATACTTTGGAGAAGAAAGTACTTCTATAATAGAAGATAAGGATCAAACTACCCATAATGACAAGAGTGACTTGGGTAATCTTCCTATGGAAAGAGAAAGTTCAGCATTACTTACAGAGGAAACAAAATAAGTAAACATAGTAGAAGGGGAGGTTGTACATAACATCCATTTGGAAAAATCACTACGAAAAGAAGAAAAAGACAGATTCATTCATTTTATCAAACAAAAACCTATCAAATTTGCTTGGTCCTATTCAGACATGCTAGGTTTAGACTCTGAATTAGTGTTGCATCACTTACCTTTGATACCAGGAGTTAAACCTTACAAGCAAAAATTGAGAAAAATGCATCCAAGTATCACATTACTAGTTAAAATAGAACTACAAAAGTTGTTGGATGTAGGTTTTATTATACCTATTGACTATGTGGAATGGATATCCAACCTGGTACCTATGACTAAGCCCACAAGAGGCATAATAATTTGCACAGATTTTTGGGATCTAAATAAAGTTGTCCTAAGGATGACTTCCTGCTACCTAATATCAACATGATAGTTGACCTAACAGTTGGAAATGATATGCTATCCTTAATGGATGGTTTTTCAAGATACAACCAGATTAAAATTGCACTAGAAGATCAACATAAAATAGCCTTTACATGCCCATGGGGAACATACTGCTGGAATGTGATGCCATTTGGTCTCAAAAACACCAGAGCAACATACCAAAGAGCCATGAAAACATTGTTTCATGACATGATCCACATCATAATGGAAGATTACATGGATGACATATTGGCTAAATCACAAACAAGAGAAAGTCACCTTGCAATTCTTACACAAATATTTGATCGGTTGGAATAGTATAATGTCAGATTAAACCCGAAGAAGTGTGTGTTTGGCATCACAATAGGTAAACTATTAGGGTTTATAGTGTCAAATAGAGGAATTGAAATAGACCTTGCCAAGGTCAAGGCAATCATTGATATGCAACCTCCATCAACACTTAAACAACTCAGAGGGTTACAAGGAAGACTTCAATCCATAAGGAGATTCATAGCACAGTTGGCAGATAAGTGTCACCCATTCCAGCATTTACTCAGGAAAGGAGTTACTTTTAAATGGATAGAACAATGCCATGAAGCTTTCCAAGCTCTGAAAGATTATCTTTTGAACACACCAGTGTTAATATCTCTTACTCCAGGAAAACCTCTATTGTTATAGATATCAGATACAAACTCAGCTCTAAGAGCTCTATTGGCACAACATGACAAAAATGGAAAAGAAAGAGCCATTTATTATATAAGTAGGACTTTGATTGGCTATGAGTTTAATTATACCCCTATAGAGCGAGGATGCTTAGCAGTAATCTTTTCATACCAAAAGGTCAGACATTACATGTTGAGTCATAAGGTACAACTCATTGCATGCTTTGACCCACTCAAGTACCTATTGAGTAGAGCAACATTGACCAAGCGATTGGCTAAGTGGGTTATGATCCTGAGTGAGTTTGATATAGAATACATAGATAGAAAAGCCATCAAAGGACAATGTATAGTAGATCAATTAGCAAAAGCTTTTTTACAGGACAATCACTCGTTGTTGATGGACTTTCCAGATGAATCTGTGTTTACATTAAATACCTCAGTAATGTGGAAATTATACTTTGATGGGTCATATACAAGTCACGGATCTAGAGCAGGGATTCTCTTCATTACTCATCAAGGGGATTTTATACCTAAGTCATTTAGGATCAATTTCCAATGCATGAATAATATAGCTGAATATGAAGCTCTCCTCATAGGGCTTTGTACAGCTATACAATGGAGAAATCAAGAGTTACAGGTCTATAGTGATTCACAGTTGATTGTAAACTAGGTCAATGATGATTACAATATGAAGGATGACAAAATCATACCTTATAAGAAGTTGGTTAAAGATTAAAAGGATCACTTTAGAAAGATTACCTCCGAACATATCCCAAGGATACAAAACAAGGAAGCAAATGCAATGGCTACCATAGGATCTCTTCTGAATATGCATGCTCATGAAACTTAGTTTGAGTTCATCATAGAATAGTTGATGCTACTGACATATGAGACTCCCCTATCAGAATATGTATGTGCAATTGTGGGTCAAGAATCACCTTGGTACAATGAAATATATACATATTTACATACTCCATACATATCACCGAATCTGTCTAGGAATCAAAAGAAGACATTTATTCATCAGGCATCTAGGTACACCATTATAGCTGATACTTTGTATAGAAAGGGTTTTTATGGAACTCTTCTCCGATGTCTGGATGAGAATGAAGCACACCTTGCTTTAAAAGAAGTCCATGATGGAATTTGTGGGGCTCACCAAAGCAGTCTGCCATTGTCAAAGAAATTGTTGAGAACAAGTTATTACTAGCCAACTATGGAAAATGATGCTTACAAGTATGTACAGAAGTGTAAAAAATGCCAAATGCATGGAGACCTCATTCATGCACAAGCATAAGATCTTCAACCCATTACATCACCATGGCCATTTTCACAATGGGGATTAGATCTAGTGGGTAAAATCAACCCTACTTCTTCCAATGGGCACAAGTTCATCTTGACAGCCACTGAGTACTTTACCAAATGGGTTGAGGAAATTCTTCTAACATACACAACTGGAAAGCAGATATCAAAATTCATGCTCAACTACATTATATGTAAATATAGAGTTCCAATGTGCTTTGTTACAGATAATGGACGCCCATTTAAAAACTAGGAAGTGAAAGAGTTGTGTGAACAATTTCACATACAACAGAAATTTGCCACACCATATTATCCATAAAGTAATGGACAAGTAGAGGCTACAAATAAAACAATATTGAAAATTATTAAGAAAGTAGTCACTGACACAGGATGAGACTGGCATCTCCAGTTAAATCCCACTCTTTGGGCTTACAAAACAGGAGTACACACACCTACAAGAGCAACACCATATTCCTTGGTCTATGGGACATAAGCGATACTCCCCATTGAAATAGAAATACCATCTCTAAGATTCTCCTTATAGAACATCATATCCGAGGAAGACTACAGGGTAGCAAGGTTACAAGAACTTGAAACCCTTGATGAAAAAAGACAAAAAATGTTTAACCATCTACAAGGATATCAAAATAGACTAAAAAGGAATTATAATAAATGGGTCCACCCACGAACTTTTCAAGTGGGAGATCTAGTACTTAAAGAAAATCAAAGGAACCTAGCAGAACAAAAAAGGTCAGGGAAGTTTGAACCTAACTGGCTAGGTCCTTTCATTATAACAAGGGTCATAGGCAATGGAGCATATAATTTGGCTACCATTGAGGGAGATCCACTCTCTGACCCTATGAACAACATGCACCTTAAGCGATATTATACCTAAGGGCTATGTAGTTTAGGTTTTACTTTCTATATTGCATATCATATCATTTAAAAACATCTGCATTACATATTGTTTCTTTTTTTTTTAAATGCACCGCATTCTCAAAAGTTTTTGCATTTTCATATAGCAATATCAATAGAACAAGGCAACTATCCAAGTTTATCATTCATTTGCATTTAAGAGAAGTAAGGGTAATCTCTTTTCTTAGATATTTGGACATTATGTCTTTGAGGTCCTAAGGTCAGTCATTTTCAACATTACCCTGTGATGACACTTTACTTATGGTTGGGTAGTGATTTCACTATTTGAGACTTGTTAACCCAAAATCTATCAATTTTTATCTCAAACACAATAAATCTCTAATTCATTCTAGACACCTAGTTGATCATATGACTAGTGAAAAATCTAAAATTCTACTTTAGCATCATTGTAATTGTCACACCAAGTAGGTTTCATTACTTACAAGTCAAGGCAAGAAAATAAAAAGAAAAAAGAGATATGCCAAATATCCATCTCAAGGAAAAAGAGAAATGATATATAACTGGAATATCATGTATACAAGTGTGATAAAAAGCTTGACTATGGGAACATGCAAGTAACTCCATCAGGGCTATGATCACCTACTGGCAATGGAGCAATATTTGAGAAATTATAGTCTATAACCTCATCGGAGCTCTCAAGGCTTGCTAGCAGCAAGGCTCTATTCGGGATGCTTTTGAAGTTAGAATAATCCATGTAGCTAGTCATATAGGATGCTAAGGATCTTTAGTGAACACAAGAGTAGGAATTACCTCATCTGCACACACATGGGCAAAAGAAGATCAAAGTTCCAAGAACCAATGGGGAATTTTTCTGCATCTGTATTTGTAAATCCTAGTCACTAAGTGTGTTGAGATGAATGTTCCAAAGGACCTTAGGGATCGATTGATCACTTATCTATGAAATATTTTGCACCTCCATTTCAATTGATGTATTACAAATGCTACAACAAACACAATCAACCTTGTTCGAATAGGAAATGCATCTTCATCTTGCATATTGCATTCACATACGTCATGTCAAAAATTCATTATCTCCACATGCATTTTGTAGATCATCATGTCATATAGATCTGCACATTGGGGCCATAACTGAAAAAATCCAAAAAATCATGCAAAGTCCTGAAGAAATCCAAAAAATCAGTTAAAGTCCTGAAAAAATCATCCAAAAACATTCAGATAAAGTCCTGAAAAAATCCAAAAACATTGAAAAACTCAAAATACAAAAATATTGGAAAAACACAAAATTCAAAAGCAATGAAAAACTCAAAATCCAAAAACAATGAAAAACCATAAAATCCAAAAACATTCATATAATGTGCTGAAAAAATCAACCAATAACATCGGATAAAGTCCTAAACAAATCAATCAAAAACATTCAAATATCGATCCACATAATCCAAAAACATCAAAAAAGCTCTTGGAAAACAACTAAAAATAAAAAATCAATCAATCAATAAAAAACTTGCAATAAAATGTCTTGTAAGAAACAAATACCCTAGCAGATATCCAGCAAACGCTTCGCACGAAGTTAAAAAAGGATACGACTATCCAGTCAAACATCTGCAATCAACTGATCAAACTATCTTATCAATCACATCATATCCATATCAAAGTGATCATTATCTTATTTTAAACAAAAGAGGATACACTCAAAATCAGACAGGTCAGTCTTAAACAGGATCCACAACTTTATGAGATCAGACATTATCAACCATCACATCAAGCAACTAAGAATGAAGGCACAAGGTCAGTATAGCTACTGAATTTTGTCCGGGTCAGTCTTTATCTTTTTATCATTTGGTGACAGATATTGTTCCTATGCTACTCAAGGATGTCCACAAGTGACTAGAGGAGCTATGATGGGCATTATCTTTTTCTTTGTTTATTGTTTATGGTGTGAACTGATGAAATTCTAGGGAAATTGCTCTAGTGGGTGTCTGTGATAGGATCTTCTAGCTATTGGATGCCACACACACCTTGACCCCTAGCATAATTCCCAGAATGGAGGGTTCACTCCTTATCTGCTATGTGTTTGTTTCTACAATGAGATATCTTTGCATCTTGGTTCCTTATACCCTGATGTCCTAAGCTTCATTGTTTAATAATAAGGCTCAGTGATGAATATATATTGACGCAATAAAATATGTGACACGGGTTCGTGATTCCTTCAAATTTCATTCTCATCTCATTTGCTTATTGATAGTTTGTTGATCTCTCATCTTGTGTCTAAATCGCATTCTTTCTAACATTCTTTCTATCATCAATTTCTCTCTCTATCATCTAACTAACATTTCTTCAAGGTGTATCTGAGTTAAAATTGGTTCAACCATTATCATACAAAAAACATTCATTATACATTCCATATAGATTTCATTGCATTCATTATAGATTTCATTGCATTCATTTAGATTTCATTTGCACCATTAATACATACATGTACTACAATTGCATTCAAAATCATATAGAATCAGATAGATAAGTGTCATAAAACTCATAGCATCATATAAGCATACATAAGAAGCAAAACATAATTAGATTGGTGTCAAAAAACCTGCATATCATATATATATAACTCAAAAATGATAATGTGTGTGAATACAATAAATAAGCTCGAAGGCTCAGATAACATGATAAAAAAAATGTCTCAACCAACACTGCCTCTGTTAGTAGGTGGATCCTATCCACTAGATCCTGCCACAGGATATCGAGGTGGTCCCATAATGCCACCACTGCTAGTCCATCATGAAGTAGATCTACTCGATCTCCTCCCCATAAATGCACTAAAGCTAGGCTATCTCTGACCCTTAGGGATGGCTCACTCATATGCCTGTCTATAATAAATAGCCTCTTGTGCAGCAGTGAAATATCTATTTGCTTGGTCACGCACATCAGTACCTGCTCTAAAAAGCTGATCAAAGGCATCCATGGTAATCTGACATCTTTGCACTGCCTCATCTCTCTCCATCTGGAGATGATCTAAATCAGCCTCAAGGGTACCATAATCTGCATGCTAAGTCTCTCGCTTGATATCTTGTCTAGCGACCTCATCCTCCAAACTCTGGACCTACGCTCTAAGAGTCTATAGCTCATCCTCCTCACCAACTTGTCCTCTCCCACCCTTAGTAGCAGCCACATCCTCTAGCTTCAGCATATACTCATCATCACCTCCATCCTCGCTACTCGATGACTTAGAAGAATCCTTGCTATCCTCACTGCTAATAGACTTAGTGTCTCCACCAATGTCTACATCCTCATTTCCCTCATCTTCCTCATCTCCTCCCTCATCATCCTCACCTCCTCTCTCAGATCCACCCTCTCCTCGTCCTCTGACTCTCTCCCCTGCATCTATCCTCAACCGCTGTCTAGGATGGCAAATTTGTTGTGCTATAATTGGAACAACAGGATCAATCAAAGGCACTGGCCTATGCCTAGCAAACCATGCATCATACTCCACCGTCATCCCTGGATCTGCTGCACCTCTACCCCAACCCTAGAGTAATGGCTGCAGAGAATCAAACTTAGCAGAAGAAACATGTGGCTGTATGCAAACACCCCAATCAGATACCTCTCGTGATACATGAGCAAAATAAGAAGTAACCATTGGTGTCACTTGTACCTCACCAAACTGTCTCAGAACCTACCCTGGAAGATGTATCTCGATAATCCATTGGGTCTCAAAGGTCCTACCAATAAGATATCTATGATGTCGGCATAAAGGCAAGTGTACTACATCATCAGGCCAACCAGGGCAATCCAAGTATGGTCTCCAAATAAAATGCTGCAATATGTCAAACTGATGTCTCCAGTACAAGGTGTTCCCCGAACCCCTGTGTCTGATACCTACTGTATACCTAAAAGCATAAGGCTCACCAGGCTGCAAATAAACATGAATAACAAGCCTAGAAATAGAAATGTGCTCCCACACCCATGTCTGGAGCAAAGTAACACCACAACTGATAGAACGGTATCCAAGATACACAATACCATGCATCTGATAGTACAACATGGCTAGTAGACAAGGACCCCATGCATATAGTCAATGATGAACAATCATATCATGGAGCACTCTACCCCATCCAACTAGAAACCCATGAACTCATCTATCAGGTATCGGTAAACCACCGACAACACCACATAATACAATAGTCAGGTCATCATAGTCTAATCGGGCCCAAGGGATGTCATAACGGCCATTGATTTGCAAGTCCTGAATCTCACACTCGAAAAGTGCACATAGTCCGGCAATGCCATCATCATGGTCATATACAAATCTCTCACCATGAATAGGAATACAAAGTATATGCCATACATCCTCTAATGTGATGGATGCCTCACCAGTCAGCAGATGGAAAGAACAAGTCTCAGAGTGTCACTGCTCTATCAAAGTTGTAATCATGGCCCTATTGGTCATAACCTCTGGCAAATGTAAAACATGATATAGACCAAGCTATTAGATATGCTCGATCTCCTCATTTGGTAAGTCCGCACGAAGATCTAGTCCACTAGGTCTGCTCTATCGGCAGTAGAACACTCCAATGTTCTCCTGCAATGAGAAAATGTCCAAAATATCAGATATCGGATCCCAAAAAACTTAAATATTTTCAAATGCATGACAAAAAATTACATTTACAATGAATGCATGATAGTTATGACTAATGTGGTACAATTATGACTCTTGCGTGATGTTTGATGCTAATGCGTAATGATATGAGCTCTTGCGTAACAATAAACACTTATGTGTAAAGCTATATACAAATGTGGCATGTTTAAAGCTAATGAGTAACACTTAAGACGTATGCGTAACAATAAAAGCATTTGTGACACTTTAACAACGAATGTGTAAATATCGAAAAGTGATTGCGTGACACAGTGAAAAAATTGATCATGGAAATATTTTTGGAAAAATACTATGCCGCCAATTCAAGGAGGCCTCTAATATGAATGTACTTAGTCAAACAGGTGCAATCGAGCTCTATAACCAGCCATGATGATCAAATATTCAGAAAAAAACATAAAAATTGCAGAGAAAACCAAGGAATTCCCAAATTGCAAATGAGAAAATGAAAACCTAAAAATCTCTATTTATAGCTCAAAATTAGGGTTTTTTGACACCTCGTGCCTGTGGTCCCCGCCAACTTTAAACACCTCATAGCCTACTCAAATGATCTTGAAATTGCATGAAATTTTACACACTTGCTCATTAAACTGATATCGAAAACATGGTCTCAATTTTGGAATTTTCCAACCACCTTTTCCGAGGGGGCATATTTACACTATACAGCAATATCAAGGCATACTAGGGCAGAATTTTTCATTTTCTTTGAAACAATGTCATTCCGACTTTGTCTCAAAGAGGGGCAAATGTAAACACCTAAAAATGTCTCATTGATCATGTACTAATTATTCCTCTAATTGATTAAATAATTGTTTAATTATTTAATTAAGTTAATTAATCATATTCTTCTAATTTCATATTTCCTCATAATCTTACTAATTATTCTATTTCCTATTCTATCATCATTTAATCACTTTAACCATTTTCTAATGTTAATTAAATATTTATTATTTAATTAATTTTGATTAATTCCCCAATTTAAATAATCTTTATTATTTAAATTAATTAATTCTCAATTTCTATCTCTAATCATTTAATCATTCAACCCTTTTCTAAAACATTAATTAAATATTTATTATTTAATTAATTGTAATTTAATTCCTTTAGTTTAAATAATCTTTATTGTTTAATTAAAAACCATTTCTAAATAATTAAATAGTTTATTAACTAATTAATTATTCTAATTCTCCAATTCCAAATCCCCAAATTCTAATTTCATTTAATTTCATATTCTTCTAATTTCTTCCAAATTCAATTACATGTGTATGATTTCAAAAACCAAATTGAAAATCAAAGTCAAGTTCTAAATATATTCAAATGCTAAATTGAATTAAATAAATTCAATTATTTGAACAAATTTCAAGCAAAGATTAAATTGAAAATCTAAGTCTAAATGCAAAAACATGCTAAATTAATTAATTAAATCATTTATCTCTCCAATCTCTATTTCCATCTTTCAGTTAGCTTTTTCTAAATTAAGCTTTCTTTGTCATCTTCTTTATTTCCACCAATCATTGTTTTTCTTCCTTCAATCAACTTTTTCTCAATCAGTTGACTCAATTGATCTATTCAATCTATTGAGTTTCACTCCTACAATCAACAGTTCAACTATCAATTTTCATGTGAGCTCACCTGAGTTCCACCTCTTGATCAATCTATTCCACCTTTCAATCAATGTTCTCCAATTTTCTATAAATTGAGCATTCAATCTCCATTTTCAATAATCACGAATTTTGAATCTTTGTGTCACTTGCAGGTTTCCAACGCAATATCTGAGAGCCATCATACCATATAGAAGAGAAGAGCAATGGAAGCGATATGCAATCTTGGAATAGGGAGTTTTAGTTTGATTTGAATGATTTATAATTCTTATTTCTTGATATTGCATTATTTCATTGCCTTATTTGTTAGATTCTTTGATTAGATAGGGATTCGTGATTTCCCTTTTTGATTTCTAATTGATACATTGTTATTAAGATGAATTTTACATTCATATAAAGGGTGTTAAGAAAGGAACCTTTAGATTTGGTAATCTCATTGTTTATTTGATGCTTTACTTCATAAATGAGCTACCTGGTCTAGGGAAGAAGTGTTAGGCTCATAACATACCGGTAGGTATGCAGATCAAGGAAGCAATCACCGGTCTTGGTACCGACAGAGATGAGAAACTTTGGGGTTATTTCAAAATATTTCAGTAAAATATGAGGCAGAGGGAGAGAATATCAAAGAACATTGTGGATTAGTACTCCATTGATATCTATTTCATGGTGAAGACTGATGAAACCCTCATGGAGGCAGTAGAACCAAGGCCCATATGGGTCACATAGCTTGGATATGAGGTGGATGATAACATTCTGGATCTCTATGCAAAAATACTGCTAGATGCTCCATTGGATGACAAAACCAAACATTTTGGCACTGTAGAAGAAAAATCTCTTGAAGTCAAAACCGGCTTCAACAGGAAGAGAAGGGAGAATAAAATAGATAAGATGTCTGCATTTGTGCAGAATGTCATTCATAGGATAGGAACTGCAATGGGTTCTGGATCCAAACTGGAAGGAGAACCGGCACCAAAACCAACAATGGCTAGTACTTCAGAAGTGAAGAATCCTGAAACTTACATTACTACCATCACTTATGATTTTGATCCAAACGAGAATTAACCTCTAGAATTCAAAAGGGTACAAAGGAAGAAAGTAGATCAGCCACCGGTAGAGGAGAAGAAGGTGGAGCCAAGGAGAAACTTGTTAGAAAGGTAACAAAACCTACTACACCCCCACCTTTGGCAAGGAAGCCTACATAAAAGAGAAAACCAGTTACATCCACTCTGACACCCCCCAACAAAAAGAAGAAGAGTGATGATGCTACTGAGTCTAGTAAGGCTAAAATGACTTGTGGTGAATTAATTGATGAAATTACAAAGGATGGAATTTTAAAAAATGTATCTATTTACTATGAGAGTTTAGAGGATAATGAGAAGAATAAGATAGAAGAGGTAATTTTGTTGCACATAGATATATATAAGAAAGCCTTAGTAGAAATTTTGAAGGAAATTCCTCTATCATTGTACAATAAACTAGATGCTAGAAGACTTGACGTAGTCAAGAGGGATAGAGAGATCAAAGAGGTAGAACTTCTGAATTTGTGTGGTGCAATTAGTAATGAAGAAATGAAGAGGTGTATAGATGTTGCTAATAGGACAATTTTTAGTAGTAAACCCCGACAAATAAGCCTAATGATGGACAAAGTTAATGAGGTTATAAATGAGACCAGTGAGGGTTGGGCCAAATTCTTCTAGAAGAATCTAGACTTTATTACCTCTCATGAAGAATTTGTTAAGTCAACAACTTCCACCATTCTGGATATATCAAAAGGGAAAGGTATTTTGGGAAGTTCTGAACCAATTTTTGATATACCGGAAGAAAACTAGGGTGTACAGACACCACCGACAGCTAAGGAGAGTGTATAGTCTATACTGGGAGAAACCATTTTTGAGCAAGGCAATGTACAAGATACTGAGAATATTATGGATAATATTCCACCGATAGTAATTTATATTGCACCAAGTGGAGAATCCACTGGTGCAAAGTAGGTTAAGGTAAAGATAAAGGGAACTAAGACTACACCGGTAGTAGATATTGATTCCCCGACATAGATTTTGGCAATTGACACTTCTCAAGTTGAGAAGAAATCAATAACTGAGATGAGTCCCACTGAATTAATGATGGTAGCTACTCAAAAGCTACTAAAGGAGGGATCAACAGATAAGGGAATAATTGAACAGTCAGTTACAATTTTGCATAGATTAATCCTTGACTATATGATTGAGAATGAAGAAAACCCTTCCGGAAATCTTAAGACACTAACAAAGCACATATCTAACAATTTTCAATCACTACAACAGATATCAAACTGAAAGGCACTAGAGAGATTCATTATAGCTTAAAGAGCTACCTTTGATCAAATCATTGTAACTAAGAAGAATAAAATTGAAGATAAACTAATTCTTATTGAGAATTGTTTGAAACGGTGTACAAATATCTATAGGATCTGTTGTAACATAGAAATTCTTACAACATATGTAGATAAAAGATTGAAGGAATTACATGATAAGGTAGCTAACATTGCAAATTCTTTTGATGGATTGACCTCTCTAACAACATCTGTTGATGGTAAAATTTTATCTTTGGAGAATCAATTTTTTTCTTTTGAGAAGGAGAGAGAAAAGATCATTTAGAGAGCAAGGAGTCTTAGAGGATTGGTGAGTCCAAGACTGGATTCACTGGGTGTGCACAAGAGAGAATGTATGGACATGATTGCAAAACCCACACCGACAGAAGTCTCAAAGAAGGAAACACTTGTAGACTTACTGAGTGGACTGGTATCCATATCTAAAACCTTCAAAACTGGTTGGGATACATACTTACAATTGTTGGACAAGGCTTCCCCATAAATTTTGAAACTAGTGAAGCTCCGGTAAAATAATCAATATTTATTAATTCTTTTGTTCTGAACCAAATTCTTTCAATTATTTCACCAGTCTTTGGAGTTGATTCCAATGGGGGAGTGTATATATGTGAAAAATATCAGAAAAAAATCAAATAGGCACATATGGGAAGGATATCAGAAGGAGTGTATTGCTCAGGGGGAGCATATTTTAGTTGGACCAACAAGGAATCCATTTTTCACATGAGTGTTGCCATTAATGCCAAAGGGGGAGATTGTTGGTAAACAACACTCACTGGATTCATTTTGTTGTCATTGATGGTAACAATATTAGATGGGAGTCATATACCAGCATTAGGAGGCATTCATCGACAAACACCAACATTGAGCATCCAGGGTTACAACCAGCACTAGCACTAGCACTGACATCCAACACTTCAGGGAAGTTGACATCAAGAAAGCTTTATTTGAAAAATCATTTTATAATTATTGTATAAAGCCGACATTGTATATCTTTTTTATTGTAAGCCGACATAAGGCATATTGTTTGTAAAGGGTATATAGGTCAGTTTGTTTTGTTATTATGATATGATAGATGAATGATAGGATAGAACATGTGGATGAGATTGTGGATTATGACAGAATAGGACTCTATAATGCGAAGATCATTTGTATGAAAATGTTGTATCATACAATGATCTGTAGATGTGTTTAAGACATTCTTGGAGGGAAGGAGCTACCAATAGAAGTGTTTAGGGTTTATGAACAAGTACAAAGAAGAACTATAACCAGAACTCTTTTTGGCATAAGAGATGCATTTTGTGAGTTCATTTTATTGTTTTACTTCAGCAGAAGCTTGTAGTCAGTGAGACTCTTTAGCGATGAGAAGTGTTCTCTAGGCAGTGTGCCTTCCTACATGTGCAAGCCCCCTCTTTATGTAATATCTTTCATATGGCCAATGAATTTATATTGTGGGTCACAAATCCCACCATGGTTTTTCCTCTTTGGGGTTTTCCATGTATAAATTATGTGTTATGGTTTTTATTCATGTGGATGGTTTATTTGCTTCAAGTTATATGTTTATTCATTTATTGATTTATATGTGTATGATATAAAAGCATAAAATATTATCTTACAAGCATAACATTGATTCACCCCCCTCTCAATGTTCTTGGATCCCAACAAGTGCACCTCAATGTATAGGAGTCAAGTTTGAACTAGATTAAGATTATAAGATTGCCCACAGAATCAATATAGAAATTGTGGTAGAATTCCTTCGACAAGAACTTGAGAGACTTGCATTACAAACACCTCAACAAAGTGCTCAACGAGTTCCACATCCTAATCCCCAATAGAGAGTTAGGTCTAGTTTTGCATACATCATTTTTCTTTGGTCTAGAGTCTTGCATTCATACACAAGGTTTATTGTCATCTTTCATTAGGTATTATTTTTCTCATATAGAAGTCTTAAATGCCCATCACAAGGTCACAAAAAGAAAAGGGTAAAATGGATCCAAACAATGACCTTCCAATCAACCCTACTTGGAAAATGGATATGTCAAATATCAAAACTATCAATAGTTGAATCCTTATGTCATACCAACAATACAAGATCTACATCAAAATGTGACATGTGAAGAAATTGAGGCCGCTCAATAGGACCCACACATTGTTATGATGCTAAATTCTCTTATAAACAATGACAGAGATAGGTATATTTATTTGTTATTACAAAATGGTGCCAAGTTACCTCAAGATTTTGATGTCACAATGATCTTACCACCAGGAATCACCTTAAGTCAAAATAGAAGTCAAGTACCAAATGTAACACAAACACAAGCTACAACTTCAAGTTCCTCGCAAAATGTATCAAAATTGTGAACTCAAGAAACTTTGGTGTCAAACACAAGTTGTCAAGCAAGCACATCATCCTAAAGTATGAATGTTAGCACAAAAATGTAGGCTACCATAACTTCTCAAACCACACCAACAATATTAGGTTCTTTAGCACCAAGTCAAACACAAGCCTTGCATGTTTCCCATATGACAAGTGCAACACAACCTCTATTATCTCACGCAATAGGTTCCATATACAATCATCAGAAAATAAATCCAGGTTCTGGTAATACAATGAGTACAACCCAACTAAACATGGGTTCACATTTTTCTTATTTTGCAACGTCTATCAAAAGACACAGCACACATAATTATAGTTATGGTAAATTTCAACAAGCTCCTATTTATGCAACCACAAATCCTTTTGTGGGAAACATACACGTGTAGAATGCACCATTGAAAAACAAAAATTCTAACCCAACAAGTACAAAATCTCCAACAACAAATGACAATAAGAGCTATACATTGTAAGACTTACGTCCTTATCCCTTTGATCATACACTATACATGCTTTCTTTCCCTCCATATTTTGAAACATTGAAATTCGACAAATATCGAGAGAAAGGTGAAGGGATCACATCAAATAATTTTTTACTGCATGTATAGAGGTTGCACATGAGGAAACCTATCTGATGAGATTGTTCCCTGAGAGTCTCAGAGGTTCCACTTTGGAATGGTTTTCAAACCTTCCACCAAAGATCACATCATGGGGTGAACTAGCTGAACAATTCATTACAAATTTCTCACATAAAATTGACACCCTAGTTACATTGATGGATCTATGTGCTACAAATAAAAATGAAAATAAAAATTTCGCATCCTTCTTACAAAGATGGAGATCTCTCTACCAAAGATGCAAGAGTAATATTCCAAAAATTGAGCAAGTTGACATTTTTTAAAAGAACTTAATTCCAAAGATTAAATACCTAATACAAATGCAATGTTTGACCTCATTCAAACAAATCACTAAAAAGGATTTAACATGTGAGAAAGGGCTTGTAGAGCAAGGTATCATAAAATATGGAGCTTCTACAAACAACACAAACAATGATAAACCTAAGTTTTGGTCAAGAAACAAGAATGTGACTAATGACGGTATTATGGATGCCTGTACAGTGAACAGGGCTCAACCAACTATGTATTTACAAGGACCAATTAAATCATCCTTTTAGAATTAAATTTTGTATCTAGAAAATAATACAATGTCAACAAATGCAAACATTACACAAGCTACAAATACAAGATTCCCAAGAATGAATGCTCCAAGAAAGAATTACACGTTGCTAGGAGAGCCCATTGAACCAGTGTTAAAGATATTTATATAAAAAAAATGTGATTACTTTGCTAGAGATTAGAGTGTATAAACCGGGTCCATTCAAACTAAGTTGGTGAAATGATAATGATTTATGTGACTATCACCATAGAAAGGGTCATAAGACTACAAGTTGCTATAATCTAAAGAACCTAATTTAGGATTTCATAGACCAAGGTGATATCATAGTGGACACAAACAAAGCTTTGAAAATAAAAACACACCATCTTTAATGACCCTTTTGTAAAACATGACAAAAGTAAGGCATCAACATCAGGAACACAAGACAACACTTCTAACTATACAAAGGTCTCATATGACTATACCATTCATGCTATTATTTAAAGAGATGCAATAAATGTTGACCTAAAAGATGAATTTGATGATGATGAGCAAAGTCAATGGACCAATAACTATAATAATCAGGTTTGCATGATGGAAGATGCACCAAGGTATGATAAAGATGAGAATCTTTGTCTTATAGATTGGGGGGAAGAAGAACCACCATATTTAGGATGGTCTAAAGAAGATAAGGTTATAGAAAAAATCATGGATTCCACATGATGATTTTAAGATGGGATATGAAATAAACCTTGATAGAATGACATATTTTGAAGGAGTGAAATCCCTCACAAGAGATAATATAGTGGCTACTATCACAGTTAATTCAAGAGACAAAGATTGTGTATTAATCACACGCCGATAAAAAATAACCTTACAAGGAGTACCATGAAATCATTCGACAATAATATGAAACTATAATGTGGTTGAGAAACTGAAGAAAACCCCAACACAAATATCCCTTTTTGAGTTGTTGTGCATATCACTGAATGATGGGGCTAGCCTGGATAAATAACTTCAAGACTTAGTGGTTTCTAGGGACATAGACGAAAATAATTATCAATCCATGGTAGAGAATTTGGCTACTTCTATTGGCATTTTGATGATGTTGTTATTGTCATTGATGGACACACACTTGATTTGTGTACACTTTCTTGATGTATGAGTTATGCTCAACTGACATTTGTTCCAACTAGTATTATGTAGTATAGTATTTAGACTATCGATGTTTTGCAGAAGAAGTTTACCAGTCCCAAATTAATGGAAGACCTCAAGCGGTATGAAGACCTCAAGCGGTTCAAGGATCTCAAGCGGTATGAAGGAACAAAGCGGTTGTTAACATTTTTCCAGTCTTCATTTTGACAACCGGTAATCGGTAAATTGTATGAACTGGTATTACTCTGTGATAAGTTACCAATTAGTATTTTTGTGATGAGTTATCATCCACCGACACTTTGACGGTGATTCTATGCCATGTCACCAAATGTGTCTAGATGCACTGAACCTAGGAACTTGTAATTTAATCCTATTGGACCGACATGAAATCAGACTCCTTTATAAGGACATCATGTCTAGGGTTTTAAATGATGATGAGGGTTTTTATGTGTGATCATAGAAGAGAAGATTAGGTCTATGTGAAGAGTAGGAGTGTGGAGATATTGAAGACTGAAGTAATGTTGAAATTCATTAACAGTGAGATATCAAGGATCTAAC
Source organism: Cryptomeria japonica (assembly GCF_030272615.1). NCBI lineage: Eukaryota > Viridiplantae > Streptophyta > Pinopsida > Cupressales > Cupressaceae > Cryptomeria > Cryptomeria japonica. The sequence continues at coordinate 492,176,316 of NC_081408.1, forward strand.
CAAGCATACTATGCTAGTATCTAGATCACTCTCTTGTTGATTACTCACATCTTCGACAAGTCTGAACCCTTAACTGGGTAGGCATAGCAAAGCCTTTGTAAATCCTCTAACAAGGTGGTTCACAACTATGGATCTGAAATCCTCTCACAAGGTAGTCTTTAGCAGGACTTATCTCCTAACAAAGATCTAGATTCTTAACAAGATCTGTTCTGATGAAGAACATTGTATGACCTTAACCAGCCTGGTTTCTATTCTGCAAATAGTTACTTGTGAGTTTCTACTCATTGTGGTTTTTCCATTTGGGATTCTACGTCAAATATCTTATGTTATGGTGATTGTGCTTTTGTGGGTGAATTCTTTGTTTGCTATTTGGTTTGCATTTATCTTAACCAATTTATTAGTAAATCTATCATACCAGTTATCTACTAAATTGTTTAAGTGTTTGAGTTTAGTATTTTTTGGTATACTAATTCATCCCCCCTCTTAGTATTCATCAATTGGTATCAGAGCCAACCTTTCTATAAGTCTAACCACTTGGAAGGAAATATGGGGGAATACACTGTGAGGGAACTTACTCATCATCTCACTCAGACTGAGAGAGCCTATGATGAACTCAAAGTCAAGTATAAAGCCTCTCTAGAAAAAAGAAGAGAGCATGTTGAGAAACTAATGGAGCTTACTGAAAATAGTTATTCCGATGAAGAAGACATGGATGCCCTAGTTGAAGAAGTTGAAAAATTGAATGAATCCAATGCCAACCTGAGAAGGGAACTAGAAGGACTGACTATCAGAATGTGTCAAGAGCTTGAGAACCAAAGGAAAGTTGAAGATCTGGTAAAAGACAAAGATCATGAGATCTCCAAGCTAAAGCAAGAAATCAGTGCCCTTACCACTCATCTCCAAGAGAGTAAAGTGGAAAAAGAAGAAATGCAAGGTGAACTAAACATGGCTATTTCTAAGAATGCAACCTTGAAGGAATCCAATGCTTCTATTTCCAAAGAACTTACTAAGACAAAGGAGATACTAGCCAAATTCAATCAAAGTATAGCTAAGCTAGAGAAAAAGCTTGAATTAGAAAAACCGGTAAAGAATACCACTGGACTTGGTTTCTCTAGTTATGAGGAAGGTGAGACCTCTAGAACAAAAGATGTAGCATCAAAGAAGCAACCAACATCAAAGGATAAAGGTAAGCAAAAGTTTAAACCTATTTTCTTTAATTGTCTTGAGGAAGGACATACTGCTAATATGTGTAGAAATAAGGCTTACAATAATTTTCCTTATTTTCTAAACAATAAGCCTAGATCCAATAGATTCAATGGAAACTATTATGCATGCAACAAGTTTGGGCATAAAGCATTTGAATGAAGGAATATTTTGCACAACACTGGGAGATACCCTTCAAGGACTCAAGGAGTTATCTCGGAACCCACTGTGAACTGGAATCCAAACTGGTATAATGCCTATGACCATCAGTCAGGTGGTGGTGGCTATCAAGCGGCACCTGGTTGGAGAGAAACCTATTTGATCTATCATGGTAGTGGTCACACTACTGCAACATGTAGAAGGAAGAATGGTAGTATGAACAATGGACCATGGAGAACACCTGGAGTGGTATGCTATCATTGCAACAAACCGGGTCACACTACTAGAACCTGTAGAATGAGAGAACCTATCGAATAATATACTGATCACTCTAGAAGGGAAGATTGATGTTGAAACCATTCAAGTAGGAGTGAATAAAACATGGAAAAATAAACCTAAAGAAGTGTCACAAGATGAACCAGTTTCTGCACCTAGTGTGGAAGTCACTAAACTGACAAACTGAGCTTCAAAAAATCTTAGGGGGAGCATATCGGTGAAATATTTGAACCCCCGATTTATATCGGTAAAGACCTTAACTGGTATAGGTTACTTGCCAATCAGCAGAAGATTTGGAAGTGGTAAAAGAAAAAATTAGGGTTCGTACCTAGAGGTGGAGCATTTATTATGGTGGGTGAAAGATTATTTAAAAGGGATTTTTGATGCCATTTTCACTTATCTATTTTTGAGTGAAGAATTTTCAAGTGCAGAGCGATAAAGAGAAATCCATCAAGTGATTCAAAGAAAATTCAAAATCTTGCAGAAGAATCCAGAGATCATTTTCAATCAATCAAGTGAAGAACATCAAAGTAGTAATCCAACAACTGAAGTGGTGTGTTGTGAGCAACATTGCAAAACCCTAAATTTTAAAGTGTGAAGGTATTTATCAAAATTTTGTGTCTATCATTTAATCATGGCTTCTGCATCACACTCCAGTTCTAGTGCACCATAGACTTAGTGAATTTTATCCAAAAGAAGATGAAATACAATGCCCTATCCCATATACCCGCTCGAGTCATAATTGAGGAAGATATTTCAGCTTATATTGATTGCAAATTGGAAGACCTAGGATCCCTAGTGATCCATTCCCAGCTAGGTCTATTCTATGGGGATGACAAGAAAATCAAACTAGAATACAACATCCTAGAGAGGAAGAAACTACACCATGCAGTTTATTTTCTTGAAGATTTCATGGAAGATCACATCCGCATCATCTTGAGCAGAGTACATGGTGATAAAATGTACCTCGAGCGGATACATGATATCACACTAGAATCAATTCATGCCATCACTGATTTCTGTAACACTGGTCAGGTACCAGCTTTAAGGAAGGTTATCAAGACTGAAATGACTAAGCTCATTGGTTCTCTGAGTGACCAATGGGGAATGATTGTCAACCCCATCAAAGATGACTTGGTTAAGTATGATTGGATGGTGATCGACTACTGGGTATTTTAGGCAAGCAGAATAAGCTTTGTCCTCACTGCTATAGTAAATTTTGCCTATAGAATGATTCAAGAAGATGCCTCATTTGATCTATGTACCTATTTGCAAAAGCAACTGCTATTGAACCTAAAATCCATTAAATAGGATAATACTTTAAGGTTTAGGTTCAGACAACACTTGGTCGGCCTATTTTTCTACTTTCAAGGCTATTTTCCTGGAGTAGGTGATATTCAATGGTCTACTGACCAACCGATCACTAAGCAAATTAGGGAAAGTCTCCAAGCAATAGGAACCGGATATCCTGAGGTTCTGAATAAATATTTTGATGAATTCAAGCAGAAAATGAGCCAAAGGATGAGGATTTGTGGAGATATTGTAAAGAAATATGAAGATGACATCTTCTTTATCATAAAGGTAGATAAATGCATCATGGAAGCAGTAGAGCCAAGAAAGGAAGCAGTAGAACCTATGGGGTATGAAGTAATGTATGACATGTTGGATGGGTATGCCTCTACCCTGATTGCCTCACCCTTAGATACAAATAAAAATCAAACTGACACCTACTTGGAGAGATTAACACTGGTCGAAGATCCTACAGTGAAAAAAGGCAAGGTAGTGCCATCGGTATCGGCACCGATTACCTTAGCCAACCCAAAAGTGACCAAGCAATCACTTGCCAAGAAGAAACCGAAAGTTGCACCCACTAAAGTATTTGAGAGGAAGCGGAAGACTAAAGACAACTCACTAGAGTCAGAGGATACTGTACCAGAAATACAGCCTAAGAAAACCAGGCAATAAGCAAGAAGGCTAAATCTACCGGTAATGCACCTACATCGTCAACACCGGTAAATATAGACATCTCTTCCTATAAGCCTCTAACACATTGTCAAAGGACTTTAAATAATATTAAGAGAAAGGTTCTTGATGATTTAAAAGTGTTGGTTTAAATAATTATTCATCTTGGATATTATTACACTTTACTTAAGTTTACTTAGGTACATGCATTTAATAGTAGTTTGGGTATGAGACACTTGGGTGTTTGTGTGACATTGGGATAGTATGTGTATGATAATTTCCACCTTTTATGGTGTTGATCCTATCTTGTTGTTATATTCCACCTCATGCGGAATATTATATTATTTCTCCTACCTACCCACATCTATTTCCTACCTACCCTTGTTTCTTATTGAGCCACATGTTATGTTTGTGTGCTCACATATCCCTAGTCTTTCCTATATAAGAAAACTCATCTACATTGTTTGTATGAGCAATCAATCTATATCTTGTAATGATCCAGTTGATCATATTTTGCATCTTGATAAAATACAGTTTAATCCAATCATATATTTTGTGTCTCTTATTTGTGCTTTCCATTGTCTCTTGATCTTGGAAAAATATCACATGGTATCAGAGTTGGTCCATGTCTCACATGGTATCAGAGATGGTCCATGTCTCACATGGTATCAGAGCCATTAGAGTGCCATTGGTTTGCCAATTGAGAGAAATTTGATGCTATTTGGGGTTTGCATTTTGGAGCTTTCTATTGCAAGTTATTAATGAAGCTTGATGGGTCAAATCTGAGGTCACCATTGGATTGAAGAGGTCCAAGAAAGTCATTTTTTCCTTTTGTTTCATCCAAATCAGACTTCAGAGGCCAAATCTAGAGGCATTTGAAGTTTGAAGCCACGGCGGAAATTTTCTAGAAATTATAATTTTGCAGGCAATTTTCGAATAGCGATATCTCACTCATCCGGACTCCTTTTTTCGAGAAAGTTTTTTTGTTTTGGGGTAGAATTTTGTGATCTATATAGTGGTACAAGATTTTTTTAATTTTTGGATACAAGTTTTTTGGAAATCATGAAATCCCGATTTTTACAAGTTTGGAGGCTTCATTTGGACTCATATGGACTCCTTTTCAGGTGTTGTTTTCTTTTGAGAGTGCATAGTTTTTTGTCTAATTTCATAATCTATCATTTGTTTGTAGTGATTTTGAGTAGAAATTGTACTTTTAGTATTTGGTCATTTTTGGCCTATCTGGTACTTGTATTTTGCTTGGATCTTAGTTTAGATCACTAGTAGTATTTGTTGAAGTCTCTTATATCTCATTTTGAGAAGTTGTAATAATTGAAATCAGAAGTCCACTTTTTCATTATTTGCAAGTGTGAACATGATCTTTTTATGGGGGGTCAGTTGTTCATTTATATCTCTTGGTGAAATTCCATTCAGAGGCATCTTCATCTACAGTATTCTACAGGGCTCCTTTGTTGGTGGCATCATTTTCATATTTCCACATTTCAATACTTTATCATGATGTATGCTCGTTCTTGATCAATGTTGTACTCGCACATTCATAAAGCGCCACACTTCTCTGTATCTTGTCATTGTTGACATATTTGATGTAATCCTCTTGTACACATAGATTAGGAATATCTTGTGAGACTTGGTGCATGGCTCCAGTTGAGACTTAGATTGTACACATTTGTGCATGGCTCCCATGAGACTTAGATTCTACCAGTATTTCTTCTATTTCTAAGTATCTAGATGATGCTCACAATAGGTTGTCTCCATGTCTAATCTTCATTTTGTTGTAGCGAGTGATTCATTGTCATTGACTTGGTACCTGATTTTGTCACACTTTGACATTATTGGTGCAACATTGGCTCTCTTTCTTCTTTATGGGGAGGTATTTTGGTCATCATCATTGGACCATCTTTGCAGGAGATTCGACAATGAGGGGGGGATTCATGGTGTCTTCTTCTCTCTTATTGGGGGGGCATAGTTTTGAGAGCATTGTGTGCTTTCATCATCTCTCTTATTGGGGGGGCATAGTTTTGAGAGCATTGTGTGGTTTCATCATCTCTCTTTTGGGGGAGGTTTTTTTCCCATTGGGTTTTTCTCTCTTTCTCTATTTATGGGAGATTGCATTTACATTTGTACATGGGTACCTAACATGGCCTCATAGCCGGGACCCATCTTGCATTGCTTAGTTTCATTGTAGACTTTAGTGCATTCCCCTAAGTTTCACTTAAGGGGGGGTGTTGGTGTAAATAATTATTCATCTTGGATATTATTACACTTTACTTAATTTTACTTAGGTAGATGCATTTAATAGTAGTTTAGGTATGAGACACTTAGGTGTTTGTGCCACATTGGGATAGTGTTGATCCTATCTTGTTATTACATTCCACCTCATGTGGAATATTATATTATTTCTCCTACCTACCCATACCTATTTCCTACCCACCCTTGTTTCTTATTGAACCACATGTCATGTTTGTGTGCTCACATATCCCTAGCCTTTCCTATATAAGCAGGCTCATCTACATTGTTTGTACGGGCAATCAATCTATATCTTGTAATGATCCAGTTGATCATATTTTGCATCTTGATAGAATACAATTTATTCCTATCATATATTTTGTCTCTCTTATTTGTGCTTTCCATTGCCTCTTGATCTTGGCAAAATCTCACATGGTATCAGAGCTGGTCCATGTCTCACAAAAAGAATATTTTGATGATTTGTCTGATAATGAGAAGGAAGTAGAAAAAGAAATGATAAAATATCTATGTGTAAATGATCGATCACCATCTGAAATTAGATCAGTGACACCTTATTCTTTATACAATTCTTTGGACAATAAATGGCGCATTGCCATTGAGAAAGAACAAGAAATAAGGGAGAATTTTTTTGCTCAGTACTTTCTCGATGCCTCCAATTCTGAATTATTTGAAATAATGGACAAGAATAAAGGTCTCTTCTTCATGAGAAGAAGAAGACTCGAGCTACTAGAAGGCAGAACCTCTAAAGTGGAGAAGGACACTCATCTCCATGCCAAAGCTATTGTCCAGTTACATCAAGTGTCTAAGGCCAATAAGAAGGTTGAACAAGAACCTAACCTATCCTCAGCCAAATCGGATGAGGTATTTGATGGTGCAGGAGAAAGAGTTACCGAATAGGTTGACACTATTGATGTAGATGCATTGGATGTTGAAGATGTCACTCCAGATGCAGAGAAGGAAAAGGCTAATAAAGAAAAAGTAGAGAAATAAAAACAGGACAAGGAAAAAGTAGAAAAGGAGAAATTGGACAAGGAAAAGGTTGATAAGGAGAAAGCGAAGAAAGAGGAAGAGAAAAAGAAATAGAAGGAGAAAAAGAAAGTGGAAGATAAGAGGCAACAAGAAGAGGAGAAGAGGAAAGAAGAGGAGAAGAGAAAAGAAGAGGAGAAGAGGAAAGAAGAGGAGGAAAAGGAAGAAGAAGATAAGAAGAAGGAAGAACTAAAGAAGAAACAAGAAGAGGAACAAAAGAAGAAAGAAGATGAAAAAAAAAAGCAACACAGGAGAAGGAAGCAGAAAGAACCAAACAAGCAGAGATTCCCAAGGCAACCGATGGTCAAGCCAAACTGGTTGACATCACCAATCCTATTGATCTCCAATCTGCAGATGAATCGGGGCAACTCCAAAGCATAAAGCTTGCACAAGAATGATTGGAAGCATTGAGGAGGAAAATGGAACAAGATGTTATTCAAACTGTAGTTGATACTCTTACCAGCTTGATTCTTGGTACTAATCTCCCCAGTACCGAGTCCTCTCTGTCAAAGCTTAAACTTCTATGTACCATTGTAGAGGACTAGGTCCAATGTCTGGAAGAAGTTGTTGAAGCAAATGCAAAGAAGAAGCATGAAAAGGCACTCAACACTGCCTTGGTCAAGAAACTAAATGAGCTCCAGTCTCAACTTCAGAAACAACAGAAGGATGTAAGTGTTTCTATGGATGAGGGAAAACTCCTGCTGAGAAAAATCAGCCAACCCCATCTATTTTATGATGATTTTGCTCACACAAAAAGAGAAACTCCAATCAGATTTGTAGGCACACATAAGAAACTTCAAGACACCATATGATTCTTTCACTACAAATGGGAAAATAGTTCATCATTTTTAGCTTCAGTCTTCTAGGATAGAGTTAGAGATTAGCAACCAGTCAAGAGATTTGCAGGAGCTCCAACTGGTCTTATTACCCAGACTGCAAATTCTTTAGAAGTGCTTTCTCAATCTGGAAGCCTTAACGGTAACTCAAGAGATGAGTACCATTGATGCCATGGAAGAACAGGTATCTCAAATGCAGACCGAAAGTAAGGTTGCTACCTCATTACTTGATTCATGGTCATTAGCCATGAAGAATTTTTTACAAGATTTTAAATTTGTTTTTGACAAGTTTCATTCCTTATTGTCATAAAAATTTACTCCATTTTAATGATAGTGAGAAATAGGGGTTATTTTGCAGTACTTTGTCATTGTTGGCAAAGTAGGAGTATTTAAAATTTTGGTGAATGTTACCATTTCATGTATACTTTCATGTTACCTCTTTAAGGGAGTAGTATACATTGTATTTTCTACAAAAGGGATAGTGTATTTGCTTAGGGGGAGTAATTTTGCATATGACATCATTTTGTTGTAAAAACACTTAGATGTCAAAATTTTCCTAAGTGTTGCCATCAATGCCAAAGGGGGAGATTGTTGGCATTTTGATGATGTTGTGATTGTCATTGATGGACACACACTTTCTTTGTGTACACTTTCTTGATGTATGAGTTATGCTCAACCAACATTTGTTCCAACCGGTATTATGTAGTATAGTCTTTAGACTATTGGTGTTTTGCAGAAGATGTTTACCAGTCCCAAATTGATTGAAGACCTCAAACGGTTTGAGGATTTCAAGCGGTAAGAAGGAACAAAGTGACAGTTAACATTTTCCAGTCTTCATTTTGACAACCAGTAATCAGTAAATTGTATGAACTGATATTACTTTGTGATAAGTTACCAACTGGTATTTCTGTGATGAGCTATCATCTACCAACACTTTGGTGGTGATTACGTGTCGTGTTACCAAATGTGTCTAGATGCACTAAACCTAGGAACTTGTAATTTAATCCTATTGGACCGACATGAAAACAAACTCCTTTATAAGGGCATCATGTCTAGGGTTTTAAATGATGATGATGGCTTTTATGTGTGATCATAGAAGAGAAAATTAGGTCTGTGTGAAGAGTAAGAGTGTGGAGATATTGAAGACTGAAGTAATGTTGAAATGCATTAATAGTGAGTTATCAAGGATCTAACCAAGCATATTGTGGTAGTATCTAGATCACTCACTTGTTGATTACTCACATCTTTGACAAGTCTGAAACCCTTAACCAGGTAGGCCTAGCAAATCCTTTGTAAATCCTCTAACAAGGTGGTTCACAACCATGGATCTAAAATCCTCTCACAAGGTAGTCTCTAATAGGACTTATCTCCTAACAAAGATCTAGATTCTAATAGGATCTGTTCTAATGAAGAACATTGTATGACCTTAATCGGTATGACCTTAACCGGTCTGGTTTCTATTATGCAGATAGTTACTTGTGAGTTTCTGCTCACCATGGTTTTTCCCATTTGTGTTTCCACATCAAATATAGTGTTATGGTGATTGTGCTTTTGTGGGTGAATTCTTTGTTTTCTATTTGGTTTGCATTTATCTTAACCAGTTTATTAGTAAATTTGTAATACCGGTTATCTGCTAAATTGTTTAAGTGTTTGAGTTCAGTATTTTTTTGTATACTAATTCACCCCCCCTCTTAGTATTCATCATCTTCTACCATATTTCTTTCACAGAATGAGATGTTCCTACTGATAGACATTTTCACAATGAGCTACTACATCTAGAGGCTTCCATACATAAGAATAATTTTAGAAGAGTACTCATAGATGGAGGAGTTGGTCTCAACATCTATACACTAAAGTTAATCGAGGTTTTGGGCTATTCTGAATCTCACATTGATCCCACAAAGAGAATAAACATCAAGGCATACGATGATTAAGAATGCCCTTCAAAAGGTGTGGTTACACTACAAGTACAAGTAGGACCTATCACAATAGAGGTTACCTTTCAAGACTTGGATAGAGAAGTAGGATATAACATGCTATTAGGTCTCCCATGGGTTCATGCCATGTAGGTTGTACCTTTGACATTCCACCAATTTGTTAAATTTCCATAGAATGGCATTGAAATCACTATCCATGGTGATCTGAACCCATTTCAACATTGTAATCACTTAAAGGAAAGTGTGGATAACCAAGTACCTATCAATCAAGTATCCCTACTCAACACACAAATGGACTCATTAGAAATTGTAGAAACACAAAAATCTAGACCTATGACACCTTCTTTAAAGATTAAAGATGTCGGTTGTGAGGAATAATCCATTTCAAGGACATCAAATGTCGAGAAATTATCTGTTTCTCCTAAATATTTTGGGAAACCTCAAACTACTTTGATAGAAATAGATAAAAGAAAAGATGGAGTCAAATACTCAGATTCATGCCCATTCATTAGATGGGGAGACTTGTGTTGGGATATGTGTAGAGTATGATTACATGATGATATTGTATTTTGTCATTGATGTCAATATGCTGAAGAGTGAATTGGTATATTGAAGTAAGCAACTGGCAAGAGAACCGGTATGATGTTGTGAACCGATATATGTGAAAAAAAGTGAAGAGGTATGTTTGTCCAAGTGAATGAGTATGTTGGAATGTGAACTGGTATATGGAATGTTTTGTATCAAGGTTTCATATGGTATGACTACCGGTTGGTAGTTTTAGCTTCAGGGTTTCCGGTTGAAGTGTTTCATGCCTGTGTGATTCAACCGATGACATCGTGTGATGTGTTAGCATAGTAATGAAGAACAGATTGTGTTGCCATGTCAATATTGTGCACATGAAGGATCTTGCATGAAGGAGATTGATCCTATATACCTCGGGAATGTGCAAAGTCTCTGTAAACGGTGGAGAACGCGTGATGGGTTATCAGCCTCCAAGAAGCAGTTCAGAATGAACACTGGAGAACGTCTTGAGATCTGTTCAAGACCATTGTATTCAATGAAATGTGTTCAATAGTTAGGATTGAATCAACTAACTTGCTTAACCTAAAATGTTTAGGGTTTAGGGTTTATGCTACCGACCTATCTGTTTCCTATAAGGCTGATGTTGTTTTTCATGTTGAGTTTGTTGGCAAATATTGCGTGTGAATCTAAGTGCAGAGATACATGGTTCTTGCCATACCAGATAAAAGAATAGATACCTACAAAGTGTGACTGTAGAAGGAAGGAACTAAAGCGGATCTGCATTGGCATTGAGTGTTGTTACCAGATCATTGTAATACCTATTGACCTCTAACCACTTCAACAATTGGAAAATCCCTTAACAGGGTAGCTTTAACCGGCTTGCTGTAAATCCTTTAACAGGGTGACTCAAAATCATTGAGTTCTTAAAATCCTCTAACAAGGTAACCTTTAACAGGGTTTAACCCCTAACTGAGTATTCTAGCCATCCCTTAATTGGGTGATCCCTAGCAGGATCGATTCCTAATAGAACCTATTGTAATAGTCTTCAACTGGACTAGGCTCCTAATAGAGCGGACTTCAAAAGGGTTCAAAGAATAGCTTGTGGGTATTCATCCCCACCATAGTTTTTCCCAGTTGGGTTTCCACATGAAAAATATGTGTGTCATGTGTGATGCCTTTTCATGTGATGCTTTGTTATTTACTGTCAAGTGGTAAATCATGTTGAACTAGCAAGTTGTTATATTTCTGATGGTAGAGTACTTGTTTATGTGTAAGGGAGAAGTGGAAATAAGATGTTAGTTTGTGTGGAAAGATAAGAGTTACTGATTTATGTCTTTAACATTCTTAGTGTGTTTAACCTGTAGTAATCTAGTTTAGACCAGTGTTATTGCTTGCCAGTAAAGTGCAGTGTTTTTGTCTGTACTGATTTGCCCCCCCTCTCAGTACCAGTTTGGTAGTAACTATTCATCATTGATTCATCAATTGGTATCAGAGCATCCTCCAGGTCCTTTGTGTTGTATGCTTAACTGCTTGAGGGAAAGATCCTAGTCTAATGATGAAGAGGGAAGGTCCAAAGTTCAACAGAGATAACTTTAAAATATGGTAGGATAGAATGAAAATATACATTAGAAGCATGGGTGCTCAACACTGGATCTATGTTGAGAATGCGTAAGTAATCCCTATCGGTACTCTCAACGATGATCAAAAGAGAGATTCAAGAGAATGGGCAAGTCATGGAAGCCCTAATCAGTAGTTTATCTGACATTGAGTTTATTGATGTTTAGGATAAAGAGAATCCCAAAGAAGTATGGGATGTGCTTGAGAATATCTATGGTGGTGATGAGCATGTAAAACAAGCTAAGGAAGAAAGCCTTAGGGGAAAGTTTGAAGACATGTAGATGGTTGAAGGAGAGACCATTCAACAATATGGAATAAGAATCAAAATGGTTGTAGGAGATATCAAGAGTGCAGGTGGTAAAATAGAAAATTCCACCATTGTTAGAAAAGTTTTGAGATCCTTATTACCAGTCTATGCAATAAGGGTTGCTACTATTCAGGAGTTGAGGTCTATAGACAAGACAAAGGTATCCCTAGACTCCATCATTGCAAAGTTGACCACATATGAGCTAAATAATTATGATGGCAGTATTCAAAAGACTGAATCAGCCTTTAGAGCATCTGTTGCACAATCTAGAAAGGGCAAAGAAGCTAGTACCAATGGTGAACCAAGACAAAGTAGAGAAATGGATGATGAGGAGATCCTGATGGAATTTGAAGCTCTTCTTGCCAAGAGACTTCCTAAGGGAATCGGTAAATACAAAAGTAAGCTCCCTTTGAAATGCTTTTCTTGCAATAGGATAGGACACATTGTTGTAAACTGTCCTAATGGTGATAATAAGGACAAACCAGAAAAGTTCAAGAAGTTCAAAGGAGGAAACTAGAGAAATTGTTTTATAGCAGTTGATGAAGGTGTCGCTGATGAGGAATCAGAAGATGAAGAAAGTGAAGACATTGTGTTTGTAACAGTTAAGGAAGATGTATCAAACAAGAAGGCTCTTGTCTCCCACTTTGATAATTCCAATGAGTGGATTATTGACAATGGTTGTTCTCACCACATGATTGGTGGCCAGAGTAAGTTTCTATCTCTAGAAGAGTATGATTGTGGTGTGGTTCATTTTGGTAATGGTGCACCACATATGGTAAAAGGTAGAGGGTCCATCTCTCTGAATGGAAAAAGCAGTGCTGATAATGTGTATTGGGTAGAAGGTCTCAGACACAAACTTTTGAGTGTTGCTCAGTTGAATGATAATGGACTCACTCTAGAATTCAAAAATGGAGTGTGTAAAATCAAAGGAAAGAATGGTGAACTGATGGCCACTGGTATGCAGACCAAAGGTAACCTATTTTAACTGAATGCAAATATCAGTACATGTCTTATGGCTAAGTTTGATGTTAGCTAGATATGGCATAGGAGACTCTACCATGTAAATTTTGGCAGCCTTGTAAAAGCTAGTAAGATCAAGGCAGTTAGACGATTTCCTATGTTGAGTAAACTGGAAAATCCTTTGTGCAGAGAGTGTCAATTGGGGAAAATGTCTTCCTCAACCTTCAAAGGTAAATCTTTCACTGTAGACAATTTACTTGATCTTGTGCATACTGATTTGTGTGGTCCTATGAAAACTAGGAGTGTGTAGGGAGATAGGTATTTTATGATTCTTACTGATGATTGCTCAAGAATGATGTGGGTCACATTCTTGAAGGACAAGTCTGAAGCCTTTGGAAAGTTCAAAGCCTTCAGAGCACTGGTAGAAAGAGAAAGTGGTAAGAGAATCAAATGCCTCAGAACTGATCAAGGAGGAGAATTCACTTCCGGTGAATTCAACAAATACTGTGAAGAAAATGGCATCAAGAGGCAACTATCTGCCCCCCGAACTCCACAATAGAATGGACTAGTAGAGAGGAACAACTGGACTGTGGTTGAAGTAGCTAGAACTATGTTGATCCAATGAAAAGTTGCTCACACCTTTTGGAGAGAAGCGGTGAGCACTGCAGTCTACACAATGAACCATGTACTCATCCAAAAGGGGAAGGATAAAACACCTTATGAGTATTGGACCAGTAAGACACCAGTGGTAAGCTACTTTAGAGTGTTTGGTAGCAAATGTTATATCAAGAGGAGTGAACATCAAAACAAGTTTGATACTAAATGTGATGAGGGAATATTCCTAGGGTACTCCACCAAGAGTAAAGCTCTCAAGTGTTTCAACAATAGGACTCAGAGAATTGTTGAAAGCATCAATGTTAGAGTTGATGAAACCTCTAAGAAACCTGGGGAAACTGGTAGTGAGAAAGCAGGAGATGAACCAAGAGTAACCTTCTAGGAACCAGTTGCAAAATAGCCTAGTACCAGTAATTGTGCTTCTTTACTGGTAGATGCTGATGAAGATGAGGATGAAGAAGAAAAGTAAGAGGAATATATTAAGATCATCCCTAGGTATGTTAAGTTGAATCATGATCCAAAGTAGATCATAGGAGATAAGGATGCATGAATTCTTACAAGAAGAAAGGTCAGAGAAAACTCTTGTATGATCTTTGAATTTGAGCCTAAATCATTTAAAGAGGCACATAAAGATGAAGACTGGATCAAGGCAATGGAAGAGGAACTTGACCAGATAGAAAAGAATGGTACTTGGTCTTTGGTACCCAGACCAGAGCATAAAAATGTCATTGGCACCAAATGGGTTTTTAGAAATAAGTTGAATGAAGATGGCTCAGTGGTTAGAAACAAAGCCAGAATATTGTGTAAAGGATATGCACAAGAAGAAGGATTCAAAGTATATCAAATGGATGTAAAATCTACATTCCTAAATGGAATACTTGAAGAGGAGGTGTATATAGAGCAACTGGATGGGTTTGCCCTATCAAAAGTTAGTGACATGGTGTGTAGGTTACATAAAGCCTTGTATGGACTAAAGAAGGCACCTAGAGCATGGTATGAACACTTGCACTCCCATCTTGTGAAAATTGGATTTGAAAGAACAAGTGAAGATAGCAATATCTACTTGAAATCAAGAGGAGATCAGAATCTGATCTATGAAGTATTTGTTGATGACATAATCTTTGGTGGAGATGACAAGATGAGTCATGACTTTGCAGATGAGATGAAGAAGGAATTTGAGATGTCACTCATAAGGGAGATTAAGTTCTTCATTGGACTACAAATTCAACAAATGAAAGATGGATTTTTTATCACTTAGTCCAACTATGTCAAAGAGGTATTGAAGAACTTTGGCATGGAAGACAACAAACCGGTTAGTACACTAATGGTGACTGATTGTAAATTATCAAAAGAGGATGACTCAGCGTTGGTAAATGAGAAGGAATACCGATCAATGATTGGTAAGTTGCACTATGTAGTACATAGTAGACCGAGCATTGCACATGCAGTGGGCATTACTACACGGTTCCAGAAAAGCCCAAGAGAATCCCACTTGGTAGCAGTCAAGCGGATTCAAAGATATCTGAAGGGAACTATTGATTATGGATTGTGGTATCCATACAATAATGATTTCAACTTGAAAGTATTTACAAATGCTGATTGGGTTGGTAATGTGGATGACTGAAAGAGCACAACTGGTGGTGCATTCTTTCTTGGTGGTAGACTAGTCTTGTGGATGAGTAAAAAGTAGAGTTGTATCTCTCAGTCTATAGTAGAAGCAGAGTATGTTGCAGCTTTTATGAATTGCACTCAAACAATTTGGATGAAGCGTGTATTAAAAGGCTTCAAAGTTCCTGTATCTGAACTAGTAAGTATATCTTGTGACAATACAAGTGCAATTAACATCTCCAAGAATCTGGTTTTACATTCTAGAACCAGGCACTTTGAGCTCAAATATCATTTCTTGAGAGAAAAGGTTCAGAACAAAGAGGTTGTATTGGAACATGTTTTCAGTAAGGAGCAATTAGCAGACATATTCACCAAGCCTCTACCAAAGGCTACATTTACCTATCTAAGAGGTGAATTAGGGGTGTTGCCCCCTCAAGAGGTAAACTAAAGTTGTGTACTCCACATCAGTCAAGTCTTACATTGATATATCTTTTTCAGGATTGGTGTGTTGAAGGATGCTACTCCTTAGGGGGAGAAACATAGTGGAACATAGATGTATATGCCTCCACTTTGGCATTGTTGTCAAAGGGGGAGAAGATGTGAAGCTAAGAAGATATCTATAGTATTGGGGGAGAAGATGTGAAGCGGAGAGATATCCTTGTATATTGCCATTAATGCCAAAGGGGGAGATTGTTGGCATATGTGTAGAGTATGATGACATGATGATATTGTATTTTTTCATTGATGTCAATACGCTGAAGAGTGAACTGGTATATTGAAGTAAGTAGCTGGCAAGAGAACCGGTATGATGTTGTGAACCGGTATATGTGAAAAAAAGTGAAGCGGTATGTTTGTCCAAGTGAACTGGTATGTTGGAATGTGAACCGGTATATGGAATGTTTTGTATCAGGGTTTCATATGGTATGACTACCGGTTGGTAGTCTCAACTTCAGGGTTTCCAGTTGAAGTGTTCCATGCTTATATGATTCAAATGATGACATCATGTGATGTGTTAGCATTGTAATGAAGAACAGATTATGTTGCCACATCAACCTTGTGCACGTGAAGGATCTTGCATGAAGGAGATTGATCCTATCTACCTCGAGAATGTGCAAAGTCTCTGTAAATGATGGAGAATGTGTGATGGGTTATCAACCTCCAAGAAGAGGTGAAGAATGAATGTTGGAGAACATCTTGAGATCTGTTTAAAACCATTGTATTCAATGCAATGTGTTCAATGGTTAGGATTGAACCGACTAAATTGCTTAACCTAAAATATTTTAGGGTTTAGGGTTTATGCTACTGACCTATCTATTTCCTATAAGGTCAATATTGTTTTTCATGTTGAGGTTCTTGGAAAATGTTGTATGTGTATCTAAGTGTAGAGATACGTGATTCTTGCCAGACCAGATAAAAGAATAGATACCTGCAAAGTGTGACTACAAAAGGAAGAAACTAAAGTGAATCTGCATTGGCATTGAGTGCTGTTACTAGATCATTGTAATACCTGTTGACCTCTAACCACTTCAACAGTTGGAAAATCCCTTAACAGGGTAGCTTTAACTAGCTTGCTATAAATCCTTTAACAGGGTGACTCAAAATCATTGAGTTCTTAAAATCCTCTAACAAGGTAACCTATAATAGGGTTTAACCCTTAACCGGGTATTCTAGCCATCCCTTAATTGGGTGATCCCTAGTAGGATTGGTTCCTAATAGAACCTATTGTAATAGTCTTTAACTGGACTAGGCTCCTAATAGAGTGGACTTCAAAAGGGTTCAAAGAACAGCTTGTGGGTATTCATCCCCATCGTAGTTTTTCCTAGTTGGGTTTCCACGTGAAAAATATGTGTGTCATGTGTGATGCCTTTTCATGTGATGCTTTGTTATTTTCTGTCAAGTGGTAAATCATGTTGAACTAGAAAGTTATTATATTTTTGATGGTAGAGTACTTGTTTATGTGTAAGGGTGAAGTGGAAATAAGATGTTAGATTGTGTGGAAAGCTAAGAGTTACTATTTTATGTCTTTAACATTCTTACTATGTTTAATCGGTAGTAATCTGGTTTAGACCGGTGTTATTGCTTACCAATAAAGTGCAATGTTTTCAGTCAAACCTATTTAAGGAAAAGTGTTTTTGTCTATACTGTTTCACCCCCCCCCCCCCCTCTTAGTATCGGTTTGGTACTAACAGTTCATCATTGATTCATCAACTTGTATGAATAATCCTTAGATGAATACGTTAATCAATGGTTATATAAAGAAGGTGACATGACAATAGCTAGGTTACCCTTAGATCAGTATGAAAATGGTTTCAAAATGCTACCAAAACATGGGTATGATGGTACCACAGGCCTTGGACCACCAAAACAAGGAAGAATAGAACCTATTTTACATTAGGAGAACCCAAAGAATCAAGGTTTAGGATATAAACACATCACAAAGGTAACAAAGGAAAGAAAATGGACACTTGATATATTGAATAAGCCTAGACTAGCATCAGAGTACATACCTCAAAATTAGTTATCAATGTGGGTATTTCCTCCTTCATCTCATAGAAGCCAAAAAGAAGAAACATACCCTAGTATGGAATCAGATGGTGAAGATCTCAAGTGCCTTTTACAATAAACTAATATGGCATCATCCAACAATATGGTACCTACAAGATATTCACAAGTAAACGTGGTAACATATAATAGATTAGCACCAACAAATTTGGTAATAGAAACTGGATTCACACTTGCAAATGAGTCTAAAACTTGGATTCCACCAAGGGATACCAAAGTTATACGAAGAGAAACAAAACTATCCCTATCAAACGAGTCATATGAAGAAAGATTGGGACATCTTATTGTAATGTCATAAATTGTACGCACTTGCTAAAGCAGTACAATTTAACAACTAGTTTAGCACCCGCCTTGGCGCAGTTGCATTTTGCATTGCATTTCCCCTTTAGCACTTAATTAATCAAATTAATTAGGTCTAAAGGTTCTATTTCATCATCTTCCACATCACAAAGTCGGGCCCTTTCATTAAAGCGTGCCCCTTTCATTTTATTCCTCCAATACATCACTTAATCAAAAACCCTAATTAAGCCCTATTCTGAGCTTGGGGGCTTGATTTCGGGGGTCAAAACATCTCGAAATCACCTGTAACTTCGGGATTCTCTCTAAAATCATCATATCTGACGGCCCTGAAAATTTGGTGAAAAGTTGTCGGGACCGTGGCACCCGGAGTGCACACGGTCTCGGACATTTTTCCCAAAATTTTAGGAGCGCGATCCAATCATAAAATAAAGCTTAACCCCAAGAAATTGGTGGGATATTCGATCTCTAGGTCAGCCAAAAGACGAAATTGTGACCTAGGGTTTCATACATAAGAGCTCTCTTTCTTCATTTGAAGGGATCGAATTTTTGTTTCCAGGAACCTCATATGCAGTGAAAGAGCAGATATTTGAAGACTTCAACATCTTACAACATCCCTCTACCAAGCATTTATCAATTCCATTCATCTATTTAGGGCTTGGAAGACATTGAAGAATAATAGGAGATTACCGACTGAAGATTGGCTTGTACCTCTCCCTTGAGGGTTGGGTATGATTTCATGTTGTTTTCATGTCTTTGCATAAAGCTTCAATATATCCTTCATTCATGCTTTAGATCACTTTGCATCTTGATTTAGAGCATTTACATTATCATTTACAAGCAATTAGGGTTTACTTTCTAGGTTGCTCTAGTTTGCTTTCTTGCATTTTAGGACCTTGCACACACACTAGGTCTGCACACACAATACATTTTACAAAACAACTTGGCTATTCATGGAGGTGGAAATCACCGAAGTGAGGGTTTGACTAAGGCAAAACCCTATATAGCCACCCATACACCCTTTTTCAGATATAAGTGCAGGTTTCGGGACTCAGACGACACCGCAAGATACATATCCAGAGAGAACAAGTCGAGACAACACTCTGTATCAAATTGCAGAGAAGAAGACTGGGACAGGGGCGCTGGGTTCCCTGGTCCTACCAAGACAGGGGTGCTGGGCACCCTGGTCCCTGGGACAGAGGCGCTGGGCACCCTGGTCCTCCGGACAGACAGCTTTCAAACAGCTTTCCGATAGTGTTTCAGAGTGCAGAACGACAGTTTCCGGTGCAGTTTTCAAGACAGTGGCGCCCGTGCCCCTGTCCCGCACATTTTCAGTCCGATTTTGACTCTGGGTACACATCTGCATTCTTATTCCATCCTTGTATTTACAACTATTCATTGATTAATCTCAATTCTGCAATCTTGTTATTAGTTTATACTTGCATTTTGGGATTAGGGTTTGAACTTGCATTACTTGATCTTACAATTTCAACAAGGGAATAGAAACCCTAATAGGTAGCCCGTGGCTCTCTCTTTCACAAAAAGAAGTAGCCAATTGTGTGATACCTCTAGGCTCTTTCATATTCCGTAATGTGTGACAAAAGGTAGGGTTAGGGCATGATAACCTAGTCTCGCTTTTTCCCCCACACATTTTTGGTGAACCCGACATGAATCTATCATTGCTTCTTCTTGCATTGCATCTATTAGATCTAGATCTAGATTTAGTGTGTTTTCATTTCATTTTCATTAAAAAGAAAAAAAAAAAAAAGAGTGTGTTTCTTTGCATTGTGTGTTTAAATTTCATGCAATTTTTTATTTCAAAATGTCCGACTTTTATTTGCAAAATGTTCATGCTTATGATGATTATTATGAGTATAGCCAAGATGAATTAGATGAAGCTTTAGATGAGTTTTTGAACCCTAAAGATGCCAAACCTTCATTTTACCAAAAACTCATAAACCTTGTTACTATGCCATTTCATTGTGATGAGAAAGATAAGTTGAATGAGTCCTCTCAAGGGTACATTCCTATCAACTCTTCCACTAAATCTAGTAACATGGTTATTTTCAACAATCCCCTCTATGAGGAGATGTCTCCTTTTGAATCAAAAGATAAACCTTTCAATAGATATGATCATGCTTTGTTGGATGATGCTCTTGATGACTTTGTGGCTTTATCGAAATCTTTAAACAAGAACAAGACTTCTAAATTAGTTAACATGATAAAATTGAATGAGCATAAAAAGCCTCTCTTTGAAGTCCAAGGAGCTTATCCTTCTCCCACCTTTCAAAGTCCTAAATCACCTCTCCTTACTGTCCAAGGAGGGTATGATCGTGATTCCTTTCGTACTCCGAATAAACCAATCATCATTGTGCAAGGAAGAAAACTTGTAAGTCCTTATAGTTATGCCAAGCAAATAACTAGAGAGAGTTATCATGCGGTTGCCCATACTTATCATACCAGAAATAATAGGCAGCCTAGTCCTCCTCCTGTTATCCCAGTTTCCCTTCCGAATCCTCAACCGATTCTTCCACAAGCTCCTCGTATTTCGCAAGTTCTTAGTAAGGAATATGATCTCATAGAACAACTTAAAGCTACCCCTGCTAAGATATCCCTTTGGGATTTGATTCAAACTTCTTCCGCTCATCATGGAATGTTACAAGATGCCTTGAAAGATTTGAATGTTCCTCCACCGAATACATCTAGTAATATAGCATCTTTGGTTAACTCTGTGATGAATCCTAAAGCTCAAATTGTGTTTACCCAAGATGAGTTGCCTACTAGTGAAATCCAACATCAATATGATCCCTTGATGATTGTGGTTATCATGAAAGACACTGCTATAAGGTGAACACTAGTAGATAATGGCTCTGGTCTTAATGTGTGTAGCATTAATCTTTTGCATAAGATGAATGTGGATACATCCTTAATTGAACCGGATTCTCGTCCTATTCGAGGCTTTGATAATGTGGCTAAAACTTCATTAGGTACTATCACCTTACCCATCACAGTGGGGCCTGTTACTTTGCCTACACCTATCCATGTTATGTCGGGAAATCTAATGTACAACTTGCTACTAGGGAGACCTTGGATTCACAGTATGCAAGCTGTCCCCTCTACATTGCATAGACAAGTTAAATTTATTTATAACAATAAGACATATACCTTGATAGGTGATACTAATTTTCAAGCTTGTTTGCAAACATCTACTTCCAAGGGGGGTTCTTCTAAGTCATCCTCATCTAGTGATGACTCTTTAAATAAGATACCTATCGGTGAATCCTCACTCTCTGATGATCAAAATTCTTCGGATGAGTTTGGAGCTCTTGAAGAAGATTCTTCTCGACTTGAAACTACACATAAGAAGGATTTTGATCCTAGGAAGATCCTTGAAGAAGACGATTGGGGATCTCTTGATTTTAATCCCACCTTTGTAGGTGAATATAAGGTTCCTTCTAGAGAGCTTAAAGTTGAAAAGAAGGAAGAAGCTAAAAATCAATCAATCTTACCCGAACCTATGAGTAATAATTTTGTGGCCGCTTCTCAAACTTCTTCTCCTCACACCTCTAATTATGAAGAGTTTGATTCTTTGTCTTATGAAAAACCACCTTCTCTTCCTGAAATGGCTGATCGTTATGGTTGTGGTTTTTGCATTTTTGCTAAGCATGGGTATCATGGAAATGGTTGCGGTGCTCATGAACAAGGGATAAAAGTTCCTCTAGAGACTAATTTTCACAGTTATGCCTTTGGACTTAGCTATAATCCCTGCAAGCGCACTAAAGCTTCTAAAAGACCATGCATTAGTGTTAATGTTATTTCTACCTCTCTATCAATGCAATACCCCGAGTACATTGATGGAGATCCTTTGTGTGTTTGTGCTTTTGACGTTTTCCCTACCGGTGATGCTTTAGCTGAATTTTTAGGAGCATATGACACTCTTCCTTGTTATCATCACAATAGGGGACTCCCTTATTGTTTGAACACTGAAGCCTACTTTGGAAAAGAGACGGATAATGATGAGATTGTGAAAGAATTCCTCAGCTAAAGGATACTCCTCAACAAAGTAATCTTCTCATAAGTGACACCACTAATGTTAAGATGGATCCTTGCAATGAAGAGAAAGTTATTAAAATTGGAAAATGTTTGGATCGAGAGGAACAAAAACAATATGAAGATTTATTGCATGAATTCCCTGAGATCTTTGCTTGGACATACTCTGACATGCCTGGTATAGATCCTAAGATTGTTACTCATAACATTGTCTTAGTTCCTGATGCTAAGCCCGTGAAACAAAAGATTCGAAAAATGAATCCTAAGGTAGCTTTGCTTGTTAAGGCTGAGATTGAAAAGTTATTGGAGGCTGGATTTATCCGCCCTATTGATTATTCCCCATGGATTTCAAATATTGTCGCTGTGGCTAAACCAGATAACAAAATAAGAATGTGTACCGACTTTCGGGATCTAAATAAGGCTTCTTTAAAAGATGATTTTCCTCTTCCAAACATTGACATGATAGTTGATTCTACGGCAGGACATGCCTTGTTATCCTTCATGGATGGTTTTTTAGGATACAATCAAATTTTTATTAACCCTCAAGATCAATTCAAAACCGCTTTCACTACTCCTTGGGGTACATTTTGTTGGATAATGATGCCTTTTGGACTTAAAAATGCCGGTGCAACTTATCAATGAGTGATGACCCTTATCTTTCATGATTATATGCATAAGATTTTAGAGGATTATGTTGATGACATTTTAGCCAAATCCTTTCTTTGCATGGATCATATTAAAATCCTTCGTCAAATCTTTGAAAGGATTCGTAAATATCACATGCGCTTGAATCCCCGAAAATGTGTTTTTGGTGTGGATAGTGGAAAACTATTAGGATTCATAGTTTCACATCGTGGGATTGAGGTGGACACTAAGAAAATAGATGCTATTGTCAACATGCCACCTCCTAGAAATGTGTCTCAACTTAAAAGCTTACAAGGAAAGATTCAAGCTATTCGTAGGTTTGTATCTCAACTTGCGGATCGTACTTTTCCTTTCACTCAACTTCTCAAAAAGAATATCACTTTTCAATGGAATGAGGATTGTCAGCAAGCATTTGAAGATTTAAAAATGTATTTAACTAATCCTCCTATCCTTCGACCGGCTGAACCTTCTAAACCTTTCCTTATTTATATGGCTGCATCCTCTCATGCTCTTGCAGCATTATTGGCACAACATGATAAAGATGGGAAAGAATGTCTAGTTTATTACATAAGTCGTACCTTACTCGATTATGAGACCCAATATTCTGCGATAGAAAGACAATGCTTGGCCTTGGTGTTTGCGACTCAGAAATTGAGACATTATCTCTGAAATTCAGAAGTCCACGTCATGATAAAGTTTGATCCGTTGAAGCATCTTTTCTCTAAAACTGATTTATCAGGACGCCTAGCTAAGTGGGTTATGATGTTAACTGAATTTGACCTTAAATTTGTTTCACAAAGAGCAATTAAAGGGCAAGCATTGACCGATCACCTAGCTGAGGCCCCTTCACCTTTCTCCTTCCCTAACCCTGAGTCTTTTCCTAACGACTTCATTCTTTCTATAGAGAAAGATGAAACTTGGGAGTTATACTTTGATGGCTCTAAGTGTCGTACGGGATCGGGGGTAGGTGTTGTTCTAATTTCTCCTACAAAGAAACCCATTCCCTTATCCTATCGTCTAAATTTCCTGTGTACCAATAACATTGTTGAGTATGAGGCTCTTATAGCGGGAATAAAAGCAGCCTTAGCTCTGAACATAAAACACATACATATCTATGGAGATTCGCAATTGATTATAAGACAAGTAACAGGAATATATCAAGCAAAACAAGACAAGTTATCACAATATAAAGACCTTGCTATCTCTTTGTTACAAAAATTTGATTCTTACACCATAGAACCTGTTCCTCGAAAAGATAATCGACATGCGGATGCAATGGCATGTGTGGCTTCTCTTGTATCTTTAGAGGACCCTGTGGTTGATCTTAAATTTGTTATTCACAACCTTATTTCTCCAGCTATTGTAGACGATCCTAGTCTGGTAACATGTTGTGACTTTATAGACTCAGATGAATGGTACTCGCATATCGTAAGATATTTGACTGATGGTACCTTTCCTGATTTTGCTAATAGAAACACTAGGGCTAGAATCCGCAAGTTGTCTACTAGATATATCATTCTTTCTAATGTCCTTTACCGAAGGGGTTATGATGGTCTTCTCCTTCGCTGTCTTAACAAATCAGAAATCCCCGTTGCTCTTGAAGAGGCGCATTCAGGTGCCTGTGGGGGACATTTTGGAGGAAAATCCTTGGTTCATAGACTGCTTCGTATGGGATACTATTGGAAAACTATGCAGAAGGATTCCTTTTCATTTGTTAAGAAATGTCATCAATGTCAACAACATAATAATCTGATTCATGCTCCTGCCCAAGAACTCCGTTCTCAAGTAGCTTCTTGGCCTTTTTCCGCATGGGGTTTGGATCTTATTGGTAAAATCTCTCCTCCTTCATCTCAAGGACACACCTTCATTATAACCGCAACAGATTACTTTACGAAGTGGGTAGAAGCTATTCCCCTTCGCTCTACCACTGCTGAAGTGATTTGTCAATTTCTTCTAGAAAACATCATTTCTCGATTCGGGATACCTTCTACTATAATCTCAGATAATGGGACATCATTTAAGAACAAGGACGTGAAGAAATTCCTCGAGAAGTATCATATCAAACATCGATTTTCTACACCATACTATCCTCAGTCAAATGGTCAACCCGAATCGTCCAATAAAATAATCGAACAAATTCTTCGCAAAACCGTGAATAAGCATGGTAAGGATTGGAGTAACCAGCTAATCTATGCTCTTTGGGCCTACCGAACGAGTGTACGAATTGCCATGGGAACTACTCCTTATAATCTTGTTTATGGTGCTGACGCTATTATGCCTTTAGAGTTAGAGATTCCATCACTTAGGGTTTCTCTCAAAGGTATAGTAGATGATGACTCTTATAGAGAACAACGATTTCAACAGCTTGAGATGCTTGATGAACAGCGTATAAACGCTCTTGAGCATATTCAAGCGTATCACAAAACTCTACAACGAAGCTATAATGATAAGGTTATTCAACGTTCCTTCTCAGTAGGTGACTTAGTCCTCTATGAGAATCAGTGCAATGTGAATGCCTTACCTGCAGAAAAGGGAAAATTCAGTCCTAATTGGCTTGGACCATATATCGTTATTGAGGATTATGGATCAGGTGCTTACAAAATAGCGGATGTAGATGGTACACCTCTTAAAGAACCTATAAATGCTATGCACTTGCGTAGATATTATGCTTAATTCTTCATTCCTTATTTATCTTCTTTTTAGTTCTTCAACATTGGGTAATATGTTAGTATCTCCTAATTAGAGAAAAATAGAATTAAATGTTATGATGTTTAATCTATATTGCTTCGTTCTTGACAAGTGTGTTTCCTTACTTCATAGTTTGTCTTGAATTCATTTATGTAAGTTGTAAAAGATTTACATTTCCATTATGCTAGCATATTATACAGTGTCTTTATGTGTTAAGTAGAATTGTATCATGTTGTGTTTAAGTTCAAAATTAAATCACGTTAGTTATATGATTCTTAGACTTAATGCATATTTCTTCCCTATCATCAATGTAGTACTTGATTAAATATTTAATTAAGTCACACATGTATCAATTTAATCATGGAGCATTGAGAAATCAATCACATGGAAATTAAATTCTGAACATACATGTACATTTACCAAATGTATTAGATTTAATCAAAGCAAAATATACATTGTTTTAAGCATTAAAGATAACACATTTGAGACAAAAGAGAAGCATGTATATATACATATATATATATGTGGATCGTATACAAATATAGGTCACTATACATCCAAAATGTGACCTCTCCTACATCATAAAATCATCTCCTATCCCTAGGACTAGTGGCTGGAGAGTGTCGACTGGACGCTCCCTCCTGATCTAGCCGTGAAGGTGGACCCATGGGTGTGCAGCGCGATACAGACCATGAGTGACTCCGAGAGGAACTCCTACGATCCCTATCCATAAGGATCACGCGATAGGTGGTAGCCTTGGCCTGAGCTGCTGCTAGATCTCGCCGCGCTCGCTGAAGGTCCTCTGATAGGATTCTCTCTCTCTCCCTCCATATGTCTACCTGAACTCGGAATGGGGAAAACAAGTCCTCATGCTGACCCGCATTCCCCTGAGGCCTATAGGCAATCTGTGAGGAACTGGGGATCTGTGCTATCGTGGAAATGTCTGTCACTGCCTGCTGAATCAGGGAACGCTACTCCTGTACATTAGCTATGGCAGTAGAATAGATTTTTATATTAGTACCATTCTATATCATCAAAACATTAATAATCAATTTAAACCTACTATACCTGGGTCTCCCTCGCGCTAGTAGGGATCATGATACGGTAGCATCTGTGATTAGGATCTACTAGGCTCCCCTCACTCGACTAATCTGTGCACGATGGGTGTAGGCTAGACGGTACTAGGAACAGGTCTCCGTATTGCCTCATGTTCCCCATATTAGGGAATTAGAGGAGGATCGAGAGCTATGGTATCATCCCCTGAATGGTGAGGAGCTACATCTGACTCCTCCTCATCATCTCTATCCTCATCTGCATCCTCATCCTCATCTACATCCTCGTTCTCCTCATCATCAGTTCTCTCCTCCTCGTCCTCATCTCTATCTATATCCTCCTCCTCCTCGGCGCTGGGCTGATGGCCTGTAGGTGGATCAGTATCTCCTACCTCCTCATGACCCTCTCGCTCCTCTGGCTCCTCTGACCTGGATCCCTGGTCCTCATCTCGGTCTCCATGTCTCCATGGGCCTGGATGGCCTGTCGGGTGATCTGGTGGAAAGATAGGACCTGGATATGATCTCATAAACCATGAGACATACCTGTGCTATGCTCCAGGCTCTACAGAATAATCAGTGACTACATCTTGATCAGATCCCTCTATATCTGTAGTCTCGATGTCATCTATCATCGGTCTCCCTACTGCTCTAGGTTTGGGAAGGACCCGTGAGTGTCGAGTATAGATGGACACATCGGCTGGAACACAGTGCTCTAGCCCAAACTGTCTCTATACTCGGTCAAAGTAGAAAGGGACTATGATGTGTGAATATCGTCCCTGCAGTAGGCGGTTCCTCTGTAAGCATGCTAACTGTCTCTCCATCCCATCCCATCTGTGCATCCGCAGGTAAGGTCTCCACACTGTCACCTCGGCTGTCAGTCTATCAAAAATCACTCTCCAATATAATAGATCTCCAAATCTCCACTCGCTGGTAAGTGGATAAGCAAACACCCTAGGTTGCTCGCTAGCCGTACTCAGCGGAAAGCCAACAAGCCTGGTGCATGTGAAGTGCTCTAAAATCCATACCTGCAGAAGTGTGCATGTCATCAAACTGCAACCCTGTCCAAATACATACTCCTCAAGGTCGTGATAGAGATGTGCAAGCATACTCCGACCCCAAGCATACACTCTCCTGTGTCTCTCCATTGCTCTGATGCACCATGTGAGACCCCCATGCATGTGCGTGCCTCGCCCATTAGGGTAGACGGCTAGTGCTATGATGGCGATCATAAGGCATCTCAGAAGGGGTACCTCCCCTGTAGGATGTAAGAGCCAGCTGACCATGATGTGACCTCTCGTCTCGCTCGGCATGACTCTCCCTATGCAATATACCTGCTCTCTCTGATGATCCTCCGCTGACCGATCGGTCGTGTATGTAACAGTCGCTCCTCTGATAGGAAGATGAAGTATACGGTACACATCCTCGAGTGTAACCGTCAGCTCCCCTACTGGAAGATGAAATGTGCATGTGTCAGGATCCCATCGCTCCATCAATGCCATCAGCATTGCAGGATGGAACCGAAAGGCTGGCATGAGGATCACATACCATAATCCTACTATCGACAATGTGTCTCTCTCTGACTGAGTAAGCCGCGGAATCTGATCTCGCAAACTGTGAAGAATATGTCCCGTTGTATGCTCTCTCATGTATGGAAGGCCTTGCAACACAAAAACATAACCGTAATCAGTACTCGATCATCAAAATTGCTCATGCAAACTGTCAAACATCGTATGCTAGGTCCTGATTGGGACCATGGCACCCTGCCAGGGACCATGGTGCCCTGGGGGGACCATGGCGCCCTGGGGGGACCATGGCGCCCTGGGTGGGGCCCGGGTCAGCCTTCAGGGCCCGCAAACGATCATATAAAAGTCAAAATGTGAAAAATCAAAAGTCAAATGTTCAGTCAACTCACCTCATCCAGTGGCTCGTCATCAATCACGGCCTGGCACAGGATCTCAACCCTCGTGGGATGCTCTGGTCATCGTGAAGGCATGATGATGGCTATGTGGGCTTCTCTGCAATGAACAGTACTTAGAATCAACAAAGTGACAAATGCATATGTCTCTTTCAAGGTATATACGTTCATTCCTTTACCTTTACTTTCAAAACCCTAATTTTCCTCTTTCACTCATTTCATCATAACTTGAGTTTGGGAGATGCGATTTTCAAACCGTTTGTTGTGTAGGAATCATATTTTCATTCCCCTACTCTTGGGATGTTCCAAAAAGTGCTATGATGAAGCCTTTTCAGTGAACATCCCTCATCAATACTCTCTTACACAATTTGTCGTAAGTAAACATGCTACCCTGTTTCACCTCCCTAATAAGCAAGTCGAAACAGGGGGGGGCATACAGCTACTCACAAATTTCATCACTTTCCTTAGTAAGCATTAGGCGATTTTTGTGATCTAACGTGTGTTTTGTAGGGTGTGGTTCCTAACTGTGTACTGCAGATACCGCTGGGGGCTTCGTCCGACAACTTATGGATATATCCTTTTTTTCAAATGATGTTTACTTTCTGTACTTTAGCTTGCATATGCACGTAGTACTCATATGACTGCTAAAGTGGGGGCTAAATGTAACGTCATAAATTGTATGCACTTGCTAAAGTAGTACAATTTAACACCTAGTTTAGCACCCGCCTTGGCGCAGTTGCATTTTGCATTGCATTTCCCCTTTAGCACTTAATTAATCAAATTAATTAGGTCTAAAGGTTCTATTTCATCATCTTCCACATCACAAAGTCGGGCCCTTTCATTAAAGCGTGCCCCTTACATTTTATTCCTCCAATACATCACTTAATCAAAAACCCTAATTAAGCCCTATTCTGAGCTTGGGGGCTTAATTTCGGGGGTCAAAACATCTCGAAATCACCTGTAACTTCGGGATTCTCTCTAAAATCATCATATCTGACGGCCCTAAAAATTTGGTGAAAAGTTGTCAAGACCGTGGCGCCCAGAGTGCACACGGTCCCGGACATTTTTTCTGAAATTTTAGGAGCGCGATCCAATCATAAAATAAAGCTTAACCCCAAGAAATTGGCGGGATATTCGATCTCTAGGTCGACCAAAAGATGAAATTGCGACCTAGGGTTTCATACATAAGAGCTCTCTTTCTTCATTTGAAGGGATCGGATTTTTGTTTCCAGGAACCTCATATGCAGTGAAAGAGCAGATCTTTGAAGACTTCAACATCTTACAACATCCCTCTACCAAGCATTTATCAATTCCATTCATCTATTTAGGGCTTGGAAGACATTGAAGAACAATAGGAGATTACCGACTGAAGATTGGCTTGTACCTCTCCCTTGAGGGTTGGGTATGATTTCATGTTGTTTTCATGTCTTTCCATTCATGCTTTAGATCACTTTGCATCTTGATTTAGAGCATTTACATTATCATTTACAAGCAATTAGGGTTTACTTTCTAGGTTGCTCTAGTTTGCTTTCTTGCATTTTAGGACCTTGCACACACACTAGGTCTGCACACACAATACATTTTACAAAATAACTTGGTTATTCGTGGAGGTGGAAATCACCGAAGCAGGGGTTTGACTAAGGAAAAACCCTATATAGCCGCCCATACACCCTTTTTCAGATATAAGTGCAAGTTTCGGGACTCAGACGACGCCGCAGGATACAGATCCGAAGAGAATAGGTCGAGACAGCACTCTGTATCAAATTGCAGAGCAGAAGACTGGGACAGGGGCGCTGGGTGCCCTGGTCCTGCCAAGACAGGGGTGCTGGGTGCCCTGGTCCCTGGGACAGAGGCACTGGGCGCCCTGGTCCTCCGGACAGACAGCTTTCAGACAACTTTTTGACAGTGTTTCAGAGTGCAGAACGATAGTTTCTGGTGCAGTTTTCAGGACAGTGGTGCCCGTGCCCCCGTCCCGCACATTTTCAGTCCGATTTTGACTCTGGGTACACATCTGCATTCTTATTCCATCCTTGTATTTATAGTTGTTCATTGATTAATCTCAATTCTGCAATCTTGTTATTAGTTTATACTTGCATTTTGGGATTAGGGTTTGAACTTGCATTACTTGATCTTACAATTTCAACAAGGGAATAGAAACCCTAATAGGTAGCCTGTGGCTCTCTCTTTCACAAAAAGAAGTAGCCAATTGTGTGATACCTCTAGGCTCTTTCGTATTCCGTAATGTGTGACAAAAGGTAGGGTTAGGGCATGATAACCTAGTCTCGCTTTTTCCCCCACACACTTATACCAGGATTGAGAGAAGTCTCCACCACATAAAGAGAATCCACAAGTCAGGAACAAATCCCATTATGTATTACTACAATTGGAGTTTCCCTACCACCCATTGAAGAACAAGATGAGATAAGTGACACAACATCAAATGGTGTAACATATATAGAAAGTATGATAGATTCTCACAAATATCGATTTATGTCTATTCACAAAAGTAGGCCATGAACAATAGACACGAAATATGACAACCAAGCACTTATTGATGATGGAATTGTCTACAAAGATATACCAGTTCACTGAAGATCAATAAATATATTTTTAGAATGACTAGGTTTGCATGATGTCATAAACTTCTTCAATAGAGGAAAGCAAGGATTTACCCCTCATACATTCACATTTAGTTATTTGGGGGAAAGAAGAGTCACCAAGTCTAGATTGATTTCAAAATGATGAGCCTATCATAGAATTACTTGGTGTTAGAGAAGGGTTTCCCTATGGTGATCACAAGATGGGGTTTGTTATAGACTTGGATAGAACAACATACTTTGGGGAGAAAAGTTCTTCTATGTCAAAAGATGAAGATGAAAGTGATGACAATGGTAAAAGCAAGTTAGACAATCTCCCTCTTGAACAATTTTTTTTTGCATTACTTATGGAGAAGACTAAAGAAATCAATATAGTAGAAGGAGAGGTTATACACAATATCCACTTAGCCAAGTCATTAAATCATGAGGAAAAGAAAAATTTCATATAGTTCCTCAAACAATGCACAATCAATTTATCTTGGTCATATGTAGATATGTCAGGTCTAGACCCAGACTTGGTATTGCATCACTTACCATTGCTACCAAGAATCAAATCATACAAGAAAAATCTTAGAATGATGCATCCACAGATCGAATTACTAGTAAAGGTGGAACTACAAAAAATTTTGGATGTGGGCTTCATTAGACCTATTGACTATGAAAAGTGGATATCCAACCTAGTACCTATGACTAAACCCACTGGGGCCATAAGAATTTGCACAAATTTATGAGATATAAACAAGGAATTTCCTAAGGATGATTTCCCATTACCTAACATATACATGGTAAGTGATCTAACTGCTGGGAATGAAATTATTTCACTAATGGATGATTTCTCAGGATACAACCAGATCAGGATTGCACCAGAAGATCAACACATGACTACATTTACCTATCCAAGGGGAACATAATATTGGAATGTCATGTTGTTTAATCTTAATAATGCTAGAGAACATATCAAAGATCTATGACAACATTATTCCATGACATGATCCACAATATCATGAAATATTATGTTGATGATCTACTAGCTAAATCAAAAACAAGAGAAGGTCACTTGGAAGTTCTTGATAAGATATTTGATTGATTAGAACAATACAATGTCAGATTAAATCCAAAAAAGTGTTTGTTCAGTGTCATAGCCGAAAAAATTCTAGGTTTTATTGTTTCTAATAGAGGAATTGAGGTAGATCCAGCAAAGATAAAAGAAATCATTGATATGCAACCACTATCAACCCTCAAATAGTTAGGGGGATTACAAGGAAGATTACAATCTATAAGAAGGTTCATAGCATAGCTAGTAGATAAATATCACCCATTTCAACATTTAATCAGGAAAGGAGTCACCTTCAAATGGAAAGATCAATACAAAGAATCTTTTAAAGCTTTAAAGGGTTATCTTTTGACTACTCCAGTATTAGTTCCACATACTCCTGGAAAGTATATATTACTATACATATCAGCAAAAACTCTTTGGGAGCCCTTTTGGCACAACATGATGTTCAAGGAAAGGAAAGAGCAATATACTATATATGTAGAAACCTCATTGGATATGAGCTTGAATACACTCCCATAGAACAAGAATGTCTAGTAGTGATCTTTGTATCCCAAAAGCTTTGATACTATATGCAGAGTCAAAAAGTTCAACTCATATCATTCTTTGATCCTCTCAAGTATATGTTGAGTAAAGAAACATTAACTGGAAGGTTGTCCAAGTGGGTCATGATTTCATGTGAGTTTGACATAGAATATGTGGACATAAAGGCAATTAAAGGGAATAATATAGAAGATCAATTAGCAAAATCTCCATTGCAAGATAGTCACCCACTACTAGTGGATTTTCCTGATGAATCTGTTTTTATATTGATAGCATCCACCACTTGGAAATTTTACTTTGATGATTCTTACATAAATCATGGCACTGGAGTCAGGATTCTTTTCATCACCTTGTTAGATATTGCGGAGATTGTTGGACGTTGTTGTTGCTAGGATATGTTGTTGTCATTGATATCAGCATATTCCTCTGAATTGCTCTAGTGTGTGTAGATTGGGAAGATCTTATGATCAATTTTGTAGTTTTATTTTGTTGATCGATGCTTTGCAGAGTTCAGTATTTCCTTTGGTATATTCCGGTGTGATCAGATCTAGTGGTGAGATTTTAGGACGATGTTTGGGATGATATTGTGTATCTTCTTTTTAGATGGGTCATGATTTGGTGCCCCACAAGTTATCTTTCTTCATGATAGTTTCTAATTGGTTGTGTTCTTGAGTTTCCAAGTGTTGGTGTAGCTATTACTAATAATTCTAACGTGCTTGTTGGTGTTTCCTAATCATGTCTTATTTGTTTTGGTGATCTATATTGATCATTGTGCAAGTTATTGATGGTTTTTATGAACTAGTGATGATTTTCATGTTATGCAATATTTCCAGTGGTGTAGCATGTTGCTGTTGATCTTGACATGATTTTCGGTGAAGTTGAGCATTTGGGAATTTGAATTAGGTCCATGTTATGTCATGTAAATCATTATATTGGCTTGGTGGTCAATCTTTGTATCATGTGATGTAATTTTGTAATTGTGAGTTGAGGGTTTAACCGACCTTGTTATCAAGGTTGATGAATTGTATATATAGGTGATATATTCATGTAATTTAGAAATAGAGGTTGTGTCTACATTATTAGAGAGTGATGTATGTGTGATCAAGTGATTCATATTTTAGTGTTGTGATTAAGGAGAGATTGGTGTTGCGGAGCAGACAATTGTGATTAACTGGAACTATAATCAGGCATTTGGAGATTCTATTAGTTGTGTTATTAATTTGATTATCTTTATTATTGCTGCAACTTTTTAGATCTATTTTTGTAGTTGTTTATAGATCCGAGAAAAATGATTCACCCCCCCCCCTCCTTTCTCAGTTTTCCTTCTCTTTGTTGCTAACACACCCCTCAAGGTGATTCTATCCCAAAGTCATTTAGAATCAATTTTCCCTGTACAAACAATATAGATGAATATGTTGCTCTCATTATAAGAATCCATACTATTATACAATGGAGAATTAAAAAACTACAAGTGTATGGTGACTCACAACTAATTGTCAATCAAGTCAATGATGACTATAATACAAAAGATGATAAAATAATTCCTTATAAGAAAATGGTAGAATATTGCAAACAACATTTCAGGAACATCACTTTTGAGTAGATTTCAAGAATGCAGAACAAGGTAGCAGATGCCATGGCTACAGTAGGATTTCTCCTAGATATGTCTAATAATGAAACTCAGTTCAAGTTCATTATAGAACAATTGATGGTACCGACATATGAGATTCCCTCATCAGAATATGTGTGCAATTATGGGTCCTTAATTTCTATGGTATAATGAGATATATGCATACTCATTATATGTCTCTTGATCTGACAAGAAATCAAAAGAAGACTCTCATTCATCAAGCATTCATGCATACTATTATTGCTGACAAATTGTACAAAAGGAGCCTTGATGGGACATAGTGGGGGTTAGATCTTGTTGGTAAATTCAATCCTACTTCATCTAATGGGCCCAAATTTATCTTAACAACTACCGAATATTTTACCAAATGGGTTAAGACAATCCCTCTAACAAACACCAATAGTAATAAGATAGAAAAAATCATGCTTAACTACATCATCTATCGGTATGTGATTCTAGTGTGTATAGTGAAAGACAATGGATGTTTGTTTAAAAATCAAGAAATGAGAGAAATATGTGAACAATTCCCAATACAATACAGATTTGTAATGCCATATCATCCACAAAGTAGTGGAAAAGAAGATGTAACAAACAAAACAATATTGAATATCCTGAAGAAAGTTATCAGTGATTTTGGATGGGACTCGCATCTCCAATTAAATCCCTCTTTGGGCTTACAAAATAGGGGTATGCACACCTACAGGAGAAAAACCTTATTCATTGGTCTATGGTACAAAACAAATTTTACTTATTGAAACAAAATTACCTTCTTTAAGATTCTCCTTAAAACACATCATATCAAAGGAAGACTATCGATTCACAATATTGTAGGAGCTTGAAATGCTTGATGAAAAGTGACAAAATGCATTAAATCACTTGCAAGGCTACCAAAATAGAATAAGGAGTTACAATAAATGAGTAAGACCAAGGAATTTTGAAGTGTTGGCATTATACACTTAGATGAGAAAGGTGGATGTTGTCATTGATGGCAACAAGGTTCCATAGGTTCAAACAAAAATAGACCTCACCTACCAGCACTGATAGATACAACAAGGCTTATTCACACTAGAATCCAGTTTACACTAGAAGAAGATTATACCGGCATTCCAGATTGACTTGACAATAAGTATTGTTTATGCGAAATAAATTGTAATGTAAATTATAATTGTATGGCTGACATATTGTATTGTAAAAAATCATATATTTATGAGCTCTTGTAGGTCATTTGGTATGTAGTAAGAAAAAACATGAGATAGGAAAGGATATGATAGAGAATAGTTGTATATTTATTTTGATGTGTTCCTTTTGGAGCGAATAAGAAGCAGAGAAAAGCAAAGACTATTCTATGTAAGAAGAATCATTTGACAACATACTGGATAGGTTTTTTGGCAGAGGCATAACCGGTATTAGACAAAGCATAACAACGAACTCATCCAACATTTTCATGCAAGTTGTAAGAGTTCATTTTATGTTTACATCAGTGCAATGTTGTATTTAGTGTGACTCCATTTTTATGGTTGAGCAGTGAGCTCTAGGCAGTTGGCCTTCCTGCATGTGTAGGCCCCTTATGTACTAAGTAACATTTATTCATATGGCCAGTGAGTAAATATTGTGGGTCACAAATCCCACCAAGGTTTTTCCCTTACCGGGTTTCCTCACCAAAATATTAGTGTTATGGTGTGCATTGATATTGATTTCTTTGTTTCTCTTTACTGCATTATTGTTTGCTTACCGACATATTAAACTCAGTTACAGAATTGTAAATAAGTTTCAATATTTCATCTACTGGTCAGACACTGATTCACCCCCCCCTCTCTGTGTCTTTGGGATTAATCAATTAACTAATAATTGGTATCAGAGCGTGGTCCTCTATTTGTAGAAGCCTAACAGCTTGAGGAAGATTCTGAAACCAGTACTGATGGAAAGTTTGAGACAACAGTTGGAAGTGGCTCTTGAAGATTTTGATGTAGAAAAATTAAAGAATATTAAACTGGAAGAAGAACTCATATATGCTCAATAATTCATCGAAGCATTTCAAGATAACCTGATCATGGCACAAAATAAGAGAAAAGAATTGTGTGAGCAACTACAAAAACAAGATGATGAAGAAAAAGAAACTCTCAGAGATATTGTAGAGAAACTAAGAAAAGAGAACAGTAACATGAAGAATGAGATGCAAGACTTAACCATGAGACTATTTAAGGACATTGAAGATAGAAAGAAGAACCAAGAAGATTTAGCTAGATGACTTAATGAAAGATTAGATGAGTCTATAAGGCTTAGTCATGAAAATGATATGCTTAAAACAGAGTTGATTTAGATGCAATATGACAAAGAGGAACTTATGAGACAAGTTAGCACTCTGGAAAGTGAGTTGGTCACTGCAAATGAATACAAAGACAAATTCAAAAAGATCTCAGCCAAGCTTGATGATATGCTGAAAAATCAAAGGCCTAATGAAGAAATAGTTGGACTTGGATTCGAACATGGAGAAAGTTCTGGAACTGCAAATAATCATGATCACAACAAACCGGTAAGGAAACCCAATGTTTGCAAATTCAATGGAAAATGTTTTAATTGCAACAAATTTGGTCATAAAGAAAATCAATGCAGATATAGGAATAATCAAAATACAAACTCATTTACCAGTCAATATTCCAAATGCAATAATATGGTCATAAATCAAATAATTATAGAATGAATGTAAAATGTTATGCTTGTGGTAGATTCAGACATCTATCTAATCAATGCAAAACTCAAACCTGGCAAGGCTATGGAAAAGCTATTTAAAGAAACAATGTAACTTGTTATGCATGCAACAAGATTGGGCATATTGCAAGATTTTGCAAAAGAAAGAATGTACCAAAAAACAATAGAGGATATAATGTCAAAGGCAAGGAAAAGGTGAATGAAATCAAGAAAACAATTCTCTAAACAATGGGTCAAGAAGATAGATCAAAGAAATGATGAATCTGGCTCTGCACTGATAGAACAAAGTAATCCTGCACCGGTAGGAAATTCTTCATCTAACTAAGGAATAATCCTTAGGGGGGTAAGGAAACTAATTGAAGATCATGCATTTTTCCCCTCAGATGATGGTAAGAAGTCACAATCCTTCTTTACCGGCACATATGTTGAGTTACAATGGAAATTCACTAAATCGGTGAAGCATTTAATGCGATTGTTAGTTAACCTTTTTGGCTATAAAGAATCAAAATTTCTCATTTTGACTCACCAAGCACTCAAGTATTTGAAGAGTGCAGAAATAGAGCACCAACATTCAAGAAGTGAAGAAACAAATATTTTCTAGGGCATCAAAGCTTTTCACTTGCATTCGACAGGAAAAGGTATTTATTTTGCGTCATGGCTTCTTCATCGTCTATTCCTAAATTCATAGAAAACCCTACTGTTGTGGAGAATATCAAACATCCTAGGTCATTTTTTAAGATAATTCCTAAGATAGCTAAGATGGATGACTCTATTGGAGCATTTTCAAAAATTATGAAGGGAGTCGCATTCGCAGAAGACCCTAGGGCATACATTCACTATAATATTGAAGATTTAGGGTCTGAGGATATAAGGAACATGTTTATTAAATTCATCACAAACAACCAAGGTGTAATCAAACCTGAACATAAGATTGTGAAAGATTTAGGGTTAGTAGACATCCTTCATATGCCTGAATTGGAAGATGAAATTATCCGATATGTTCTAAGTAGAGTTCATGGTAAATTCTTATGGCTTGACTCTATCTTCAAAATCACCAAGGAAGCTATTAAAGTTGTTACAGGTTTACCCTCTATCGGCACAAGGCCTGAGATGAAGACGAAAATTCCAAACAAAGGTGTTATGGATCTAACCGATGCTACATCTAATAACAGATCACTCAGGGTAAGTGACATAAATGATGACAATGTTAAATATGCTAGCCTGGTTATCAGTTACAAGGTTGCACATACAAATAAGTTGAATTTTGTTTCCAGTCTATGCATTCACAGTGCTTATGAAATGGTAAAGAATAATGCAAAAAGTGATCTTTATGAATGGTTAAAAGATGAGCTGATAGATAACTTGGACAAAATCAAGGGTGATAAAAAGGGAACATTCAAAATTGGTAATTTAATTGTATGTTTGATGCTATACTTTTGAAAGGAGATTCCTAGCATAGGCCATAGAGACTTTGCCTATGATATTTCTGTTGGAAAACAGATTAAGGAGGCAATTTCTGGCATAGGTTCAGAAGGAAACAAGTAGGTAAAGGAATACTTCAAAAAATTTCAAGAAAGAATGAGGAAAAGGGAAAGAATCCCTCAGAGTTGTTGATAAGTATGACAAATTGATGTGCTTTGTTATAAAGAGATGAGATATGGATGGAGGTTGTCACACCTAGAACTGTTTGGGTAACAGAAATGGGATATGAAGTGGTCATCAACATTCTAGAAACTTATGCCAAGACACTTCTAGATGCCCCATCAGAACCTACTAAGAAGATCTTTGGCACTACTAAAACCATAGAGAAAGATGTTGCTATTTAGAAGCAAAGAAAGAAAAGGGATAAAACATTGAAAGATGCTGCAAAATTTGTCGAATATGTTACCAACGGATTATTGAAACTTGAACAGTTGAGTGATGTTGCTGCAAGCATAAAAGAAATAAAATCTGACTAGCAACCGGTAACACATGTTTCCCTTGTTGTTACCTCATCCAAGATAGATAGTGACAAAGCTGCAGAGTTTAAAAGGGTGGATAGGAAGAAGAGAAAATCTCCACCAACACCCGCACCTACTCCATCACCTAAGAAGACAAGGACACTTAGGAAGAAAGAACAGGTTGTGAGAGAGCCTAGTGGTCCAAAGAATAAGATTGCACAGAAGCAATCGACACCAAAGGTATCTGATACAGTTTCCCAAGAAGAGCTTGTTAATGAAATAACTCAGGATGGTAATCTCAGCAATGTTAGTAAGTTTTATCATTCTTTTAATGATTCAGATAAGGACATTGTTGAAGAAAGCATAATCTTGTATTTAGATATATATAAGAAAGTTCTTATTGAAGTCATTGATGTTCTTCCCAATGACTTAGATCTAAGACTTGAGGCAAAAAGAATGTCCATCATGGAATTGGACAAGAAATTGAAGGTTGAAGAATTGTTGGTTGTTTATCCAGCTAAATCTAGAAAAGAAATAGATGAATTGATACTAGAAGCTAACAAAACTATATTTGTAAGTGGTCATCGACAAGTAAGCCTCATGACTAATAGGACAAAGGAAATAGAAAATGAGATAGTAAACAAATGGGATATCTTCTTTGTGGAGAAAGAGAAAAGAGAAGAAAAAGAAATACAAAAAGTTGATAAATCTTCTACTAAGGTATACCAAAAGGGTGATAAAGGGAAGAATAAAGGTGGTAGTATCTTGACTTAACAATAAAGGATAACTTACCACCACTAGCTCAGAACACCCCACCGATAGCAGCAGAGGCACAAGAAAAAGTACAGAATCAACCCACAGAAAAGACATCAGAGGAAGAAAAAGCAATAGATGTGGTTGACCTTGAGTCAAATGTTCTATTCACAATGAAGGTTGATACTCAAGACATCAAAATTACAATGGATGATACACTATTTCAGAAATTGCTGAAGATAAATAAATTTTTGAGAAGAAGAAATCATAATCAATAAATAGTGAGATTTCTGACTCACCGGTCAAGGTAGTTGACACTTAGTAGGATATAAATAATGATGACATACATATAGATACTGAGGTACCGACAGATAAAGCGCAAGAATAGACAACATATGAACTGACAAAGGATAAGAATGAGAATAAGGAAGAAGAAGTGATTAAGATATTTGAACAAAAAATAGAGGAAGGGACAAAGAAATCAAGAGAAGAGAAGAAAGTTAATGCAGAATCTAGCACCTCTCCCAGTACTTCAATTTTGGAATTCAGACCAACAACTGTCACAGAAGTACTATTGGATTCTATAAATAAATTAATAGAGTGTAATGCCTTAGCATTTAATACTATCGATGATTCTCTACCAATTTTGCAAATGATTGCACCAGAGTGCAAGGTAGATCATATTGTTGGCTCGATAGGTAAATTGGACACGTTGTCCAAATTCATTTCTACTAACATTCAGTCATTAGACAAAATAAATGAGGAGACTATTCAAGAAAAAATTGATAAAGAAAAGGAAGTATTCTTTAGTAAAACAATAAAGGTATGTACATAGCAGATTGATACATTGCTACTGGCATGGAATTCTACCATTTTGGAGTATAAGGAATTATACTAGGAAGCTTGCAAACCTCATCAATTAATAGATGATATTGATAATTAGATCAAAAAAACTCAAAAGGAAATTAATGATATTACGGATAACATAATTGTTTCTTCAGAACTAACATCACTCATAGACTAGGAGATGGCTATACATGAGGAGACGATTGAAAATATTGAAAAAGAGAAGGCAAGACTGAAAATGAAAACCAAGGAGTTGAAGAATAAGCTTGGTCCAAGATTGGACAATCTAATCACTCACCGGAATGCACTATCAAAGGCTACAATTCAAGGAGATAGATCACTAGAACAACAAATTCACTATCTTATTGGAATGATTAGGCAAACAGAAACAATAATCATCGATAGTACAAAATTCATGCAGGGTCTGAACTTAGTTCTCGTAGATATTTTTCAAAATGTACATAACAAACTTTAGGGTTCTAAGTAAATTTTTGAATTTTTGAAACAATTTTTGACATCCTTTATCATTGATGTCAAAGGGAGAGTGGTATAATGAGAAAAATGTACTGAGAAAGGCATGGAGAAAAGTGAAAAGATCATTTTCTCAGGGGGAGCACTCATAGTTTTGGATTCACAGTTTTGGATTTTTTCTCATGAGTGTTGCCATTAATGCCAAAGGGGGAGATTGTTGGCATTATACACTCAAATGATAAAGGTGGATATTGTCATTGATGCAACAAGGTTCCATAGGTTCAACCAGAAATACACTTCACCTACCGGCATCGACAAATAAAACAAGGCTTATTCACACCGGCATCCAGTTTACACAGACAAAATATTATACTGGCATTCTAGGCCGACTTGACAATAAGTATTGTTCATGCAAAATAAATTGTAATGTAAATTATAATTTTATGGTCAACATGTTGTATTGTAAAGACTCATATATTTATGAGCTCTTGTAGGTCATTTGGTATATAGTAAGTGGAAATATGAGATAAGATAGGATATGATAGTGAATAGTTGTATATGCATTTAATGTGTTCATTTTGCATCGAATAAGAAACAGAGAAGAGTGAAGACTATTCTA
This sequence comes from Cryptomeria japonica, assembly GCF_030272615.1. NCBI lineage: Eukaryota > Viridiplantae > Streptophyta > Pinopsida > Cupressales > Cupressaceae > Cryptomeria > Cryptomeria japonica. The sequence goes on from NC_081408.1 coordinate 492,217,980, forward strand.
TGTAAGCATAATCATTTGATAGCATATCAGCTAGGGTTTTTGGTAGAGGTAGAACTGATATCAAAACTAGCATAACAACAAACTCATCCATCATTTTAATGCAAGTTGTAAGAGTTCATTTTATGTTTACATCAGTGTGATGTTGTAGTCAGTGTGAGTCCATTTTTGTTATTGAGCAGTGAGCTCTAGGCAGTTGGCCTTCCTGCATGTGCATACCCCTTATGTACTAAGTAATATTTATTCATATGGCCAATGAGTAAATATAGTGGGTCACAAATCCCACTAAGGATTTTCCCTTACCGGGTTTCCTCACCAAAATATTTGTGTTATGGTGTGCATTGATGTTGATTCCTTTGTTTCTCTTTACTACATTATTGTTTTCTTACCAGCATATTAATCTTGTATACACCTAAAAATGGCCTAAAGATAATTAATTAAATAAGCAATTATTTAATTAATCCTCCTCCCCAATTTAATTGAATTCACTAAGCAATTTGATTAAATTTCCCTCTTCCTCTACTTATTAATAAATTTAAGGATTTATTTAATAAGTTCATTTCAACCCTTTAATTAATTAATTCCCTCCATCCAAAATTATTTCTTCTAAATCCTAATTAATTAAAACAAATCAAATTCATGAGTTGTTGAGATTAATTATCCTTTTCCTATTATTTGAATTTTTAAATTCAATTCTCCCAACTTCTACCACTCCTAAACTTAACCCATTCTACCTACCCACCATGTCCCCTTTCATCTAACATCTTCTAGAACCTTTGTGACACTTGTCACTAAGTGTTCCCTTTCATCTAACTCCTTCTAGAAGCCTCTTGACACTTGTCACCATAGAGATGACAGATGTTCCCTTTAATCCAACCCCTTTGCCAACCTCCTCCAATTTAACCATTGATATCTTCATATCAATCTCAACCATTGATACCTGCCACCTCACCCCTAGCCTTGGAAAATCCTATAAATAGACCTCATTTTGAGCAATATGGATCCCATCTCATTTTTCATCTTATGCATTGTTACTATAGGCATCTAGCTTCTAGTTTATCAATCTTAACAATGTTATCATGCTCAATTTTAGCTTAATTGCATCTTAATCTTAGTTCATTTTCTAGATCAATCATGAAATCATGTAGCTTAATCATGCTATTCTTTCTAGATCATGCATTTTCATCATTCGAATCCTCCATCTAAGTGTAGTCAAGTCACTAGAATATGCATTTAGATCTGAGAGAATTTTTCATACTCACATTTACTAGGAGGCAATAAGTCGATTAGCTATGGTTTTGTCTTTCTTTGATTTAAATCTTCTAACCATGCTTGTAATGATTTATTTAGTGCATTATGTTTACAAGTACAGGTACACTTCATAGAGCATGACATTTTGGCGCCCACCGTGGGGCAGAAATCATCTTTTTCAACCTCTCAAGCTTCATCAAAATTCTATCTCTGTCGGACCTGAATCAGAATATCATACGATTTGATTTTCCAACTTGTATGAACTACCTTTGAGTCTGGTACAAAACTTAATCCTATGTCGTATGAGCTAATTCCCTTGTTGTATGAGGTATAAATTGCTGCTATAAATTTTTTTAACTAAGTAAATTTTGTATCGTATGAACTAAATTTCATTGTCATACGTTAGCTAAATCCTTCTCGTACGAGTTTCTACTTTGGAATTTCCTAATCATTCTAGCTCATTTCTGTTTTGTATGAGTCAATTTTGGTCCCTGTGTGAAATCTCATTTTGTGTCATACTAACTGGAAAAGCATGTCGTACGAGTCTTTGTTTCTGTAAATTCTAATAAACTGCAAGTTAAGGTTTTTTGGTTTTAATCTAAATTTTTTCTAATGCTAACCCTGACTAGTTTATGAGATTTTTGACAACCTAACAAGTTTTATAGGATGCTTGACAAAGAAATGCTTGTCAAAGACATAATTCAAAACAGAAATGACTTCTAACGAATCTATTTTGTAGGTTGTCTAAGGATTCAACAAAAACTTTGTGTATTCTTTAAGATTTTTAGGCACACTTCAATTTGGGCTTAAAGAAATGAACAACTATGTCTTTCATGTCTTTGATGATAGGAGAGTATGCTCTCACCTTTCTTAGGTGATAAAAAAGCTAGACTCATCTTTTTCTTTTATTAGTGCATTTCTTTAGCAGGCCTGCCCTCCCAAGGAGTAACAACTCTTAGCCATTAAGGTCGGTGAGAGGGGAACGACCTAAGTGGGAATGGCTAATGCCAAGTAATCCAACCCACGATAAAATAAATGTGTTTTTGATGAACATCAAAGCAACGAAAGTGCTCGAGAATAGCTCTCCTCTGTACCTTTGAGTATATCAAACCTTGGTTTTCAAGGCTGGGAGACCTTTTAATTGAGTTTATACCCTGACGCACCTAATGGATCCCTTACTAGTGCCGGTTAAAATAGAAGCTACCCAATTCACCTCCCAAAGGGTGATAATCTTTATGCAAGAGAGATAGTAACTCTCCCAAAACACTTGCCATATCGTGCCCCCATTAGCATTTGGAGTCAGATAATATGGCATTGAGAATCCATTATGTGAGACTCAGTGGCCGTATTCTGATTAGCTATTGGGTGTGCACCTAAGTCAGCAAGCAAAGGTTTTCATTCTCAACCAACTTCCTTAGGGTTTAGCATGCTTGGAGTCACTTATCATATCATGTGTTTGTTGTGTATTCATCCCTAAATCAACAAATCAAACATCTAAAAACTGGAAGACATAAGCAAAACATTAAACTTCAACTATCAAAACTTCAACCAAACAAACATTTTTTATCTCTATCTGGTTATCTTTCATATGAGTAAGGATCTCTATCATACAAAACTATTTGCATAAAATTTTGTGTCGTGCTACACAGAATTCTATGTCATATGAGTCATATGTTTTGTCGTATGTTTCAAAAAAGTGTGTCATACGAGCCTCTACTTTTTACATATAAACTTCTTCTTTGTCGTACAGACTCATATCTTGTGTCGTTCTAAGCTGCATATCCTGTTGTACGAACTCTGCATTTGTCAATCCAGAGTTGTGTCCTGCATGCCTGTTTCAAATTTATCATTTATGCTTGATCAATTTGTAGTAAACATAAACACCTGTTATCTGTCAATCTGTGCTTAAATTGTCTCCTTAGTTCTTTTGGTCAAAGTTATCACCCGTCAAAATTAGACTCTAGAAGATGAACACCTTAAGATTTTCAAGTGCTCACCCCAACACATTCAAGATCTAAACATCTGAAAGTGCATTATCAACATCTTTGATAAACTGATCACTCAAACATAGTTTCTCATTAGGATCAATCATCCTTTATCATGAAACTGAAACATTTGGTTAGGATAACCTTGTCCCACATCATAGGATATATCATTCCTACTAGACCTGGTTCTTATCAAATCACCATCATTGCATTCCTAAACCGAAGATCAAAACACTCGCAAACTTTTAAAATTTAGTGTCATATCACTCTATTGCCTTGAAATTGACTATTGATCACTTACCCAAAACAACCTTTTGGACAATCGAATCCTAAGCAAAATAACGCACATGTATGCTCATTCTAACTAGAGCTCAGAAATGAAGGATCACAGAGACTGAAATAAAAACATTGAAAACATTTGAAAAGATTATAATCATGGAACATGAAGATGAAATACAAGTTGAAGAAGAAATAACAAAACAAAACATCAGAGACATCAAGAAAGATCCCCAATTTGATAAATTTATGCAGAAATTGTTGGAGGAAGAAAAAGAAAAATACTTTCTAATGCTAGCCAAATCTGGTGCTACACTTCCTCAGGATTTTGATGTGAATAAATTGACACAAAAGAAAAATGACCCTCCCCCCAATAACGAATAATATGAGGACATCTTTTGTCTCCACATGAATGACACATCAATTCCCAATACCACCAAGACCAATGAAGAAACCAACATACCTAAAAGAGATGAAGTAGAAATCCTGAATAATATTCAATTCAATGAGGATATAAGAAGAGCTAGAGTTGAAACAAGAAGAGATCCCAATCCTCTTAGAATGCAAAATCATGGTCATGCAAAAACAAATAATGTTGATAATCCTATCATGACTCTAACACAACAACTGCAAGCAATGCAAACACAAATCCAAGAGATGCAAAGAGAAAATGTTAGAAGATACTCACTTCAAGAAATCTGTCCTTATCCTTTCGACGTAAATCTAAACATGATACCATTTCCTATAGGTTTTGAAACCCCAAGATACGAAAAAATATGATGGAATCATTGACCCTCAAGATCATATATGAGAATTTTGCATAATGAGTATGGAGTTTGCACATGAGGATACCTACTTAATGAGACTATTTCTGAAAAGCTTAACTGGAATAGCTATGGAATGGTTCTCCAAACTTACACCTAGAATTAGATCATTTTCAAAGTTGGTGGATAAGTTTGTTTCACAATACTCCTACAACATAAAACATGAAGTAACAATGCTAGACCTATGTAACACTAAACAAAAAAGTGGAGAACCCTTCATGACATTCTTACAATGATGGAGACGCCTAGCATCGCGATATCCTTGTACATTGCCAAAGTACAAAAAAATGGACATATTCACTGACAACTTAAATGATCGAATGAGTTATTACTTAAAAATGCAAGGAAATCAAAGGTTTGGAAAAATGGTTGATAATGGAATCAGAATGGAAGAAGCCATGATAAAGAAGGTTGAGTTGAAAATATATAGAGAAGGAGTCCATCCTCCTAACAACAACAATCACAATGATAAGCCAAAGTTTTGGAATAGAAATCGAAATATTGTCAATGATGGAATAGTAGATAAGAACAATGTGAAACCAAAGCAACTAGTTTTCAATTTATCTACTCACTCGATAGCAGCACAGCAAAACAACAATCACTAAAGAGAAACTATCAAAATTTTCTTTCGAAGACAATTCACAAACATTGGTGAACCCCTTGGATTAGCACTAAAGACACCTCTCACAAACAAATTGATCACTTTACCAAAAGAAAGGAATTACAAACCTCAAATCAAACCACCTTGGTGGAATGATAATCAGTATTGGAATTTCCATCAAAACAAGGGACATCTCATAGATAATTGTCAAAAGTTGAAACATGTCATACAAGACTTAATCGATAATGGCGTAATAACTGTGGATGGACATACAACAAATGAATCTCATACTGCCTTTAAAACTCCACTTCCAAACTATGAGAAAGGTGAGTCATCGACAACAAACAATGGTAAGGGTAAAGCAAAGGTAAACTATGCTCATACATATGACAACATGGTGAATGTGATTGTAGTTAAAGAAAAACAAAATCAAGAGCATGATCGGGCTATCATAAGAAGCAAAGATAAAGTTGTTTTGTTAGGTCCTACAACAAACACATCATCCACTAAAAAAACCAATACAATCTAGTGGAGCAATTTCAGAAAACACCTGCACAAATATCCATCTTGGAGCTTTTAAGACTTTCACCCGCACATAAAGAAATTTTTGAATGAGCATTAGTAGATACAACCGTATCGAAAGATCTAGATATCGATCAATTCCAAACCATGGTGGGACACCTCACAACCCCTCATTGATTATCATTCATTGAAGAAGACAACATTTCCTTGCAACATCCTCACAATGCTCCTTTGCATATTGAAGTCCTCATCCACAAAACATGAGTTAAGCGTGTTCTAATAGATGGTGGAGCTGGCCTAAATATTTGCTCATTGAGTCTTGTTCGTGCCTTAGGATATTTAGAAGATGCAGTTGATGTCTAGAAAAGGATCACTATAAAAGCCTATGATGAAGAGGAACGCTCCTCCAAGGGAATTGTGATACTACCAATCAGAGTGGGACCACTACAAAAAGACACAGCATGCCAAGTTCTAGACTTGGACCTATCATATAATGTGCTCCTAGGGAGACCATGGATACATGACTTGCAAGTTGTCCCATCAACTTATCATCAATGTGTTAAATTTCCCTACGAAGGACAAGAAATCACAATATCTGCAGATGCAAATCTATTTCAATATTATAGCAATTTAAAAATGGCTTAGGAAGTAATTGTTCCTCATAACAGGGAAGCAACATCTTCGAGCACACATCCAAGGAAAAATCATTTGCCTCTATTTTGTCAAGTATGGAAAAACAAATGTAGCTAAGAGATTGAGGGAATGAAGAATACTCAATATCACAATTATCACTTTCTCCTAAATCCTTGGGAGAACGACCATCAAACTCTAAACAACAACCAATTGTGAAACATCTTCCAATATTTGATGGAGCATTCATTAATGTTGGAACCTTATCAAAGGAAACAAAAGACAAAGATGTGCTACAATGGCTATACAAAGATGAAGAAGTCCAAGAAAAGGTCAACAATGTCAGAATACCTACAAAAAAATATGGAAAAGGGTTCAACATTCTTTGAAGTATGGGATACATTGGAACAGGCCCTATAGGAAAAAGAAAAGAAGGTATCTCAAAACCTATTTAGCCTCATACTTAGCAGACTATAGACAAAAAAGGTTTAGGGTATAGACAAATCACCCTATCAGAAGACACATCTTTTAGTCAACAACAAGAGAAATATGAAAATAGACAAGAACAACTGGAAATTGAAAGGGAAGAAATATTTGCTCAGCAACAAGCACAAGCAAACACAAAATGGCAAAAGAAGCAAGCTTCAAATCAACAAGAGAAACAAACTAAACACATCTCTCAAGTAGCATTAAATCTCAATCAAAACAAGAAAGAAGCTAATATAAGTTCAAGAGAACTCATAGAAAAGTTGACAAAACTCAATCTTAGTCCTGAAGAGGTTGAATGTGAAAGAAGAAAAAGTATAGCCAGAAAAGCAGAAGAAATGTTATATGACCAAATCTGTAGACTACAGGCTACAAGTGATACATATTCTAATGAATGGGAATGGGATTCATATCACTCTAAAGAATTAGCTAAAGAAAAATGCTTTGAAGGAGATATAGAAGTTGATATAGTTCACAAGTATGCAGGACAAACGTCAGGAAATAGTTCACTTGAATTAGAATCACATTCGACTAACTTGGACTTAACCGAGGACTATTAGGAACTTCTTACGCGAGGCCATTCTAATGAGAGTATCATTCTATGCATCGACACACATATTGAAAAATTTTATACATCCATCATGACCCTTGAAACCCTCGAAACATCCCAACTTGAAGATCCCTTACCTCTAATCCACCCTGAGCTTATTGATTGGGAAAATGAAGGACATACTACTATTGATACCTTTCCAAATGACTAGGCCATATCTATATATCTTAACACAATTGAACTTGTAACAACTCTCACCAGGAATGTTAGCAACACATCTTCCACTCAAGTGGGTGACAAATCTCCTAGTCGCAAAAGTGAAAGTAAAGAAAACAATATCAGGTCTAATGCTGAAAACAATTTATTGGCAACATTAGACCAAGAAAAAGTAAAAACAAAGGGCACATCTAACGGTGGAAACCTCCTTGAGGCACTGGAAGATGGGAGATTTGACACTTTACTTGAGCACTATCAAGAAAGGTCATCCATCTTGATCGAACCAATAGAGGCAGTTAACATTGGCACAATAGAACAACCAAAGATTCTTCATCCAACAACATCTCTATCAGAGGTAGAAATGCAACAATATGTGGAATTCTTCAAACGAAGGCAAATCAATTTTGCCTGGTCATATGCAAACATGCCAGGGTTAGATCCAGAGCTTATTATGCATCACTTGAATGTTAGTCCAGGAGCCAAACCAATCAAATAGAAGTTAAGGAAAATGCATCCTCATATTGCTCTCCTAGTCAAGGCAGAACTAAAGAAATTACTAGATGTCGGATTCATCAGACCTATTGTATATCCTCAATGGGTATCCAAAATTGTTCCTATTTCAAAACTAGATAAAAGCATTAGAATATGCACAGACTTCAGATATCTTAATAGCACATGTCCAAAGGATGACTTTCCTTTGCCTAACATCGACATCATTGTAGATTTAACTATTGGACACTCCATGTTTTCTCTAATGGATGGTTTCTCCAGATACAATCAGATCAAAATAGCACCCAAAGATCAAGAAAAGATAGCTTTCACATGTCCATGGGGTACTTTCTACTGGAATATCATGCCTTTTGGATTAAAGAACGCAGGTGCTACATATCAAAGAGCTATGACAACTATATTTCATGACATGATGCATACATTCATGGAAGACTATGTGGATGACATATTGGCTAAATCATACAACAGAGAAGAACATATAGAGATACTGGAAAAGATCTTTTATAGGTTAGAACAATGCAAGCTAAGGCTAAATCCTAAGAAATGTATCTTTGGTGTTACTTCAGGAAAGCTATTGGGATAAATTGTTTTAGTAAGAGGTATCGAAGTAGATCCAACTAAGGTAAAATCAATCATGGATATGGCATCTCCCAAGAATATCAGTCAACTAAGATCACTACAAGGAAGAATCCAGTCAATCAGAAGATTTGTGGCTCAATTAGCAGATAAATGTCAACCATTTACTCACTTGTTGCACAAACATGTTAATTTCAAATGGGACCATCAATGTGAAGAAGAATTCAACAAAATCAAGGCATATCTCATGCAACCACCTGTTCTAATGTTACCAATTCTAGGAAAACCATTATTACTCTATGTATCAACTACTAAAGCATCATTGGGAGTTTTTCTCACACAATAGGATAAGGAAGGAAAAGAACAAGTCATCTACTATATCAATAGAACACTAGTGGGATATGAGGTTAACTATTCATCAATAGAAAAAGCATTCTTGGTAGTAGTTTTTGCTTCTCAAAAACTACGACACTATCTACTATCTCACTCCATCAAGTTGATAGCTAAAATTGATCCTTTAAAATATTTTCTCAGCAAAGCCACATTGACAGGATGACTAGCAAAATGGATCATGATTCTAAGTGAGTTTGATATCGAATATGTTGATAGAAAAGTTATCAAGGGATAGGTTATCATAGATCAACTAGCAGAAACACCACTTCAAGATAATCATCCTCTACAGATTGAATTACCTGATGCTGATATCCTAACAGTCACAACAAAAGCATGGCAACTATACTTTGATGGTTCATATACACAACACAGATCAGGAACAGGAATTCTACTCATCACACCACAAGGTCATACAATCCCGAAAGCATACAAATTAAGCTTTCCTTGCACAAACAATATAGTAGAGTATGAAGCATTGGTAATAGGTATCAAAATGGCTATAGAATGAAACATTAAACAACTTCAAGTCTTTGGAGACTCTCAGCTTGTCATAAATCAAATCAATGATGACTATCAAACAAAAGATGACAAACTCATGCCTTACAAAAAGATGGTGGATGATTTTAAGTAATTTGTAGAAATAAATTTTGAATAGATTCCAAGAAATGATAATAAAGCAACAGATGCCATGGCTACACTTGCTTCTCTATTACAGACACAAGAAAATCAATAGTGTTATGAATTCGTGGTTGAAGAGTTGTTTCATCATGCCTTTAATTATCCTGATTCCCCAACCATCTATCAACTTATTGGACACGATTCCTCTCGCTATCGTCAAACTTACACATACTTGAAAGATAACATCTTACCTCCAAATTTATCGGAGAACCAAAAGAGAAACTTTATTCGCCAATCCTCTCATTTTACTCTTGTCGCAGATACCCTATTTAAACAAAATCTAGATGGTACTCTCTTAAGATGTTTCGAACAAGAAGAATCTAAGAAGGCCTTACAAGAAGTCCATAATGGTATTTGTGGCACTCATTCAAGTGATCTTACCCTGTCGAAAAAACTCATATGCTTGGGCTATTATTGGTCGACTATGGAATGAGATTCTTTTAAAATAGCTAGAACATGCAAACAATGTCAGATCCATGGGAATTTGATTCATGCACTAGCACAAGAACTACATGCTTTAGAAACATCTTGGCCTTTTTTTCAATGGGGTCTTGATCTGGTAGGAAAGATAAATCCTTCTTCATCTAATGGTCATAAATTCATCCTGGTAGCTACATAATATTTTACAAAATGGATTGAGGCGGTACCTCTCATAAATATCATAGGAAAACAAATTGTTGCATTTATCTTGAATTATATCATCTATCGCTATGGAATGCCAATGACCATTATCACTAATAATGGGCAACCATTCAAGAATCAAGATGTACGAGAGCTATGTGAGAAGTTCAAAATCTGGCATAGATTCTCCACACCATATTATCCATAGGGAAATGGACAGACAAAAGCATCTAACAAAACTATTTTGAAAATTCTTAAAAAGAGTGAATGATGTTGGGAAAGATTGGCATATTCAATTGAACCCTGCTCTCTGTGCCTACCGCACTAGTATGTGCACACCGTCAGGTGCCACACCTTTCTCTCTTGTATGTAGATTAGAAGCAATATTTCCATTTGAAGTAGAGACACCTTCTCTATGTGTATCACTAAAAGGACTCATCCCAAATGAAGAACAACGAGTATCTAGACTACAAGAGTTAGAACTAATCCATGAATGAAGACAAAATTCCTTTGATCATCTAAAGGTATATCAGCAAAGAATGTGTCAGAGCTATAATCACAAGGTCAAACCATAAATCTTCAAGTGGGAGAACTAGTGCTAAAGGAAAATCCACGCAACCAGGCAGATCAAGAAAAGAAAGGAAAGTTTGAACCAAACTAGTTAGGTCCATTTGTGGTCACAACAATATTTGGGTCAGGAACATATCAAGTATCAACACAGGATGGCGATCAACTTTAAGAACCCATCAATAGCATGCACTTGAAGAAATTCTATGTTTGAAAAATAAGAAAAATAAAAAATAGTGAAAAATCAGAAAAATAAAAAACAGTGAAAAATCAAAAACAAAAAAAAAATAAAAAAAATCAAATTAAAAAAAATAAAAATAAAAAAATAAAATATCAGAAAAAGTGCAATAAAAACAGATGGTGAAAACCTGGCAAATAGGTGCTATCTATCTGCTAGCTCTTCCATCTATTAGTGCATGCTTCTTTCCGCTTGCATTCATGCATTTTCCATCAGCACTGACCATCATAAGCCTTTGTACATACACAGACATCTCAGGTGGCTTCTTACCATGGTTTGGATCATTGGATATATCATAATGACTTAGCTGGGGGCAAAAATCTTGATCAATTTTGAGCTAAATCAAACAAGTAGAACAAACAGTTAGACAACTCTTATCAAGCAAAAACTGAGACACATCCAACATTGAACATGAGATAAAACTATCAACTATCAAGCTATCACAAAATCAATCTAAGCACATCACACACTTTTCAATGGATGATATCTTTTGGATAACGATTTTAACATGATTGTTCAACTTTTTTTATATTGGTTTTTGCTATCATGATTTCTAAGTGACTCTAGGATGTCTTTGACTAGGGGAACAAGGAAGGAACGTGATATTTTTCTTGTCTACTATCTAAAAATTAATCATTAATATGTGCAAATTTGTCTTGGGACATGATCATCAGAATATCATTGAAGACATTTATGATTTGCGTATTGAAATGATTAATACTGCCTGTTTTATGCAAGCAACACTCAGGTCATCTCAGTTCAATTATACCTCGATGCTTGTGCTAACTTGCTATATCAAAATCTAGGAAAGAAGTTTTCAAGTCATCATGGTTTAATTATACCATCGATGTTTGCACTCACTTCCCACATTTCAAAAATCTCAATGATGACAAAAATGCAAAATAATCCAATGACTGGTCCGATCGTAGCTTTGCATTTCATTTGTATTTTAGCTTGCATTTCATTCTTGCATGGGTTCCTACAAGATCCTTTTATCCAAGGTTAAATCTATTGCAGGAATCATCACAGTATCATGACAAGTGTATACACAATTAGAATGATGACTCATCTCTCTCAGATATTGTTGACCCAATAAAAATCTTATGCTATCTCACTCAACAGAATCAACAATCAGCATATCCACATATTTCTACAACTTGATATCAACAAATTGTCAGATGTATCAACCTTATCAAATCAAATCAATCAATCAAACCTAATCGATTCTGATCATGTCTTATACATGATGAATCCTTCCTGGAACCATACAATTTGATTTTGATTCATGTCTTATACAGGATGAATCCTTCCTGAAACCAGATGTTCTGATCATGTCTTATATAGGATGAATCCTTCCTAAAACCAGATGCTTTGATCATCGTTGTCTTATATAGGATGAATCCTTCCTGAAACCAGACTGAATCTTGATCTTATCAATCTAATCAATCAATATTTTTCAATCTTACCAATCTAAGAAATCAAGTTAATCAAAGAACTCGCACTTTCATCAAAACATAGTTGCAGAGATCAAATCAAATCTATCAAGATATCAATCTTGCAAAAACTCCAAAGATCAATTATCTCAATTGATCTCCTAAGGGGGCATCATTGTACCAAAATTTAGCAATCAAAAGCTGGGGCATCCTTTCAAATCAATATCAGCATCAAAATGAGATTATTTTTTGAACCAATGCATCACCACACCTCGCTTCAAAGAGGGGCAAAATGTATACACCTAAAAATGGTCTGAAGATAATTAATTAAATAAGCAATTATTTAATTAATCCTCCTCCCCAATTTAATTAAATTCACTAAGAAATTTGATTAAATTTCCCTCTTCCTCTACTTATTAATAAATTTAAGGATTTATTTAATAAGTTCATTTCAACCCTTTATTTAATTAATTCAAAATAATTAATTCCCTCCATCCAAAATCATTTCTTCTAAATCCTAATTAATTAAAACAAATCAAATTCATGAGTTGTTGAGATTAATTATCCTTTTCCTATTATTTGAATTTTTAAATTCAAATTCTCCTAACTTCTACCACTCCTAAACTTAACCCATTCTAGCTACCCACCATGCCCCCTTTCATCTAACATCTTCTAGAACCTTTGTGACACTTGTCACTAAGTGTTCCCTTTCATCTAACTCCTTCTAGAAGCCTCTTGACACTTGTCACCATAGAGATGACAGATGTTCCCTTTAATCCAACCCCTTTGCCAACCTCCTCCAATTTAACCATTGATATCTTCAGATCAATCTTGACTATTGATTCCTACCACCTCACCCCTAGCCCTGGAAAATCCTATAAATAGACCTCATTTTGAGCAATATGGATCCCATCTCATTTTTCATCTTATGCATTGTTACTATAGGCATCTAGCTTCTAGTTTATCAATATTAGCAATGTTATCATGCTCAATTTTAGCTTAATTGCATCTTAATCTTAGTTCATTTTCTAGATCAAACATGAAATCATGTAGCTTAATCATGCTATTCTTGCTAGATCATGCATTTTGATCAATCAAATCCTCCATCTAAGTGTAGTCTAGTCACTGGAATATGCATTCAGATCTGAGAGCATTTTTCATACTCATATTTACTAGGAGGCAATAAGTCGATTAGCTATGGTTTTGTCTTTCTTTGATTTAAATCTTCTAACCATGCTTGTAATGATTTATTGAGTGCATTGTGTTTGTAGGTATAGGTACACTTCACAGAGCACAACAAATCTTAGTTACAAAATTGTAAATAAGTTTAAATATTTCATCTACCGGTCAGACACTGATTCACCCCCCCTCTCCATGTCTTTGGGATTAATCAATTATCTAACATGAAGTAGGAGATATAGTTCTCAAGGAGAACCAAAGGAACCTAGCAGAGTGTCAAAAGTTAGGAATGTACCTAACAAGCTATGTCATTTCATCATAACAAGGGTCATAGGAAACAAAGCATATAACCTAGCTACTATGGAGGGAGATCCACTTCCTGGCCCGATGAACAATATGCACCTTAAACGATATTACATCTAAGGGTTGGGTTAGTTTAGGTTTTACTTTTTGCATTGCATATCACGCATACTAAAGGCTTAACTATGGGGACATGTGAATAAGTCCATCAAGGTTATGGACACCCGCTGGCAATAGAGCAATGTTCGAGAGATCACAATGTATAACCTCATCGGAGCCCTAAAATCTTGCTAGCAACAAGGCTCTATCCAAGATTCTTTTGAAATTACAATCCATGTAACTAGTCATATAGGATGCCAAGGATCTTTAGTGAATACAAGAGCAGGAATTAACTCACTTGCACACACGTGGGCAAAAGAAGATCAAAGTTTCAAGAATCAATGAGGAAGTTTTTTGCATTTCCATTTGTAAATCCTAGTCACTAAGTGTGTTAATTTGTATGTTCCAAAGGACCTTTAGGATCGATTGACTACTTATCTATGAAATATTTTGCACCTCCAATTCAATTGGTTTACTACAAAATGCTAAACAAACACAACTATCCTTGTTCAAATAGGAAATGCATCTTCAGCATGCATATTGCATTAACATAATTCATGTCAAAATTCTTTGTATGCACATGCATTATGTAGATCATCATGTCATATAGGTATTCAAATTGGGGGCATAGCTGAAAAAATCCAAAAACATTGAAAAACACAAAAACCCCTAAAAATCAGATAAAGTCCTAAAAAAATCTACCAAAAACATCCATATACGATCCTAAAAAAATCAATAAAAGTCATTCAAATATCAATCCACAAAATCCAAAAACATTAAGATAAAGTCCTAAAAAAAATTACCAAAAACATTCAAATATCAATTGGAAAATCGAAAACAATCAATCAAAAACTTGGAATAAAATTTCTCGTAAGAATAAAAAACCATAGTAGATATCCAACAAATGCTTCACACGAAGTTAAAGGATAAAATTATCTAATCAAACATCTACAATAAATTGATCAAACTATCTTATCAATATCCATATCAAGTGATCATTATTTTGTCTTAAACAGAGATGGATACACTAGAAATTAGACAGGTCAATTTTAAACTGGGTCCAAACTTTTTGAGATCAAACATTATCAACCATCACATCAATAAATTAAGAACGAAGGCAAAGATTAGTATAGATGTTGAATTTTGTCCTAGTTAGTCTCTATTTTTTATCATTTGGTGATAGATTATGTTCCTATGCTACTCAAGGATGTCCACAAGTGACTAGAGGAGCCATGATGGGCATTATATTTTTCTTTTTTTTTTTGTTTGTGGTGTGAACCAATGAAGTTCTAGGATAGGTGTTATAGGTGTCGGTGATAAGAGATTTCATATTTTGAAATGCCACACATACCTTGATTCCTAGCATGATTCCCAGAATGAAGGGTTCACTCCTTGTCTGCTACGTGTTTGTTTCTTCAATGAGACATCTTTACATCTTGGTTCCTTATACCTTGATGTGAAAAACTCCATTTTAACATAATAAAGCTCAGTGATGAATATATATTGTGCTATGAGTAAAGACACAAGTTTGTGTATCCATCATCAATCTTTTCATTTCATTTTCTTATCTAATCATGCTAATTTTATCTCAAGACCATTCTCTCATCGAATCATTTTCTATCATCTACCATTATTCTCTCTTTTATCTTACTAACATTTCTTCAAAGGATATATGAGTCAAAAGAGGTAAGGTGATATTATGGCATTATCAAACAAAAACAAATTGCATTCATTTAGTCATTTAAATCATTTTCGTGTAGTTTAGATTGCATTCATTTTAGATCATTTTCATATAGTTTAAATTGCATTCATTTAAATCATTTTCATATAGTTTAAATTACATTCATTTTAGGTCATTTTCATCGTTTAAGTTGCGTTGATTTAAATCATATTCATATAGTATAGATTGCATTAGTTCATTTAAGTTGCATTCATATACTTCATTAACCATGCAAATTGTTATATCAAAAGCATATAGTTATCATTGTATATCATTATATCAAAAGCATATAGATATCATTGCAAATCATTGTATCAAAAACATATAGAACTCATTGCATTAATCATTGTATCAAAAACATATAGAAATCATTGCATTAATCATTGTATCAAACTCATATAGAAATCATTACATTAACCATAAAAATATACATTCATTAATCATATAGACATGCATCACATAAATCACAATAGTATTATACATCATATAAAGAATACAAAGCATAATAGATCGCCGCCAAAAAATTTCATATCATATATATAACTAAAAAATGGTAATGTGTCAAAATAAAGTCATCAGAAATGCCTAAACACTCATATAACATGATATAAAGTGTCTCAACCATCATTACCTCTATCTCCGAGTGGATCCTGTCTACTAGATCCTGCCTAGGGATGTCCCAAGGATTTTTGAGGTGGACCCATAACACCCCCACTGCTAGTCCTCTGTGAGGTAGACCTACTAGAACCCGATCAACCTCTGAACTCACTGAAACTAGGAGCTCTTTGTTCCTCAAGTACACCACCCTAATAGAGTTATCTATAATACAAGGCCTCATGTGCAGCATATTAAAGCCTATTTGATTATGTTTGTGCATCTGTGCCCGAAGAAAAAGGTTGGTTGTATGCATCCTAAACTAACTGAGTCCTCCTCATTGCATCATCTTGCTCCCTCTGGAGATGACCTCTCTCACTGACAATCTAGTCTCTCTCCCTCTCCAAGGTAGCATAATCCCTGCAAAACAACTCCCGCTCACCATTGTGTCATTGCCTCAGTCTTGCAACCTCATCATCTTGACTCTGAATCCATGCTCCCAAAATCTACAGATCATCACCATCTCCATCACCAGCCTATCCTCCATCTCCACCTCCCTTCGCAGATGGTACATCCTCCAACTCTAGCATGTCAGTGTCATCCCCATCATCCTTGCTTGATGATCCTGAAGTTGAATCATCATCATCTTCGTTGCTACTAGACTCCGTATCTCCATCGATGTCTATATCCTCATCCTCATCTCCTCCCCCACCCCCATCTCCTTCATCATCTCCCCCATCTCCCTATCCCTCCTCCCCATCATCCCTCCTTTGTTGTCTCTAATGATGTATCTATTGATTTGTGATAGGTATTGTAGGATCAGTAAGTGGAATAGGCCTATGTCTGGCCCACCATGTGTCATACTGACATGTCGTGCCTTGATCTACAACACCTTATCTCCAACCCCATTGTACTACTTGAAGCGCATCAAAATTTGCAGCAACCACATTCAACTGTATATATTCTCACTAATCAGATACCTCATGAGAAACCCGAGAAAAGTAAGTTGTAACAATAGGTATTCCCTGTACCTCCCCAAACTGTCTAAGCACCTGTCCTAGTAGGAACATCTTGATAATCCTCTATGTCTCCATGGTCCTACTAGTAAGACATCTTTTTTTCTTGCAAAATGGTAGATGTTGGTCATCATCTGCCCAACTGGGGAAATCCAAGTACAATCTCCAAATAAAGTGTTGTAAGATGTCAAGCTGATGCCGCCAATATAATGTGTTACCCAAGCCCCTGTGTCTAATCCTGAGTGTATATCTGAAAGCGTATGGCTCCTCAGGCTACAAATCAGCATGAATCACTAGCCTGGAGATAGAAATATGCTCCCAAGCCCAAGTCTGGAGTAGTGTCACACCGCAACTGATATATTTGTATGTAAGATATACAATATTATGCATCTGATGTATACCATAGCTAAGAGACAAGGACCCCAAGAATACACATGTCGATGAACGATCATATCATGAAGTACACTACCCCATCCAACTAGGAATTTGTGACCTCTCCTATATGGGATGAGTGGACCTGCTACAATACTACATAGAACTATTGTCAAGTCATCATAGTCTAGATGAGCCCAGGGTATATCATAATGACCACTAATCTGTAAGTCCTGCTCCTCAAACTCAAATAAGTCACACAGTCCAGTAAGACCATCATCATGATCATAAATGAATCTGTCTCCATGAATGAAAATATGAAGAATCCTCTAGACATCCTCTAATGTGATGGATGCCTCACTAGTAGGAAGATGAAATGTACAAGTCTCAGAATGCCACTGCTCAACTAACACGGGGATCAATGCCATGTTGGTCATAATCTCTAGAAGATGCAAAACATGATATAAAACAAGATATTAGATATGTACAACCTCCTCATCAAGTAACTGATCATGAAGATCGAGACCACTGGGTCTACTCTATCTACAATATAGCATGTCAAGATTCTCCTGCATATCAACAATAATGAAAATGTCAGATATCATGCTTCACATGAAAAAATTATCATATACATGACAATAAAATGATAATATCCAATGTATGCTTAATATTTATAGTTTATGCGTAGCAATAATCACTATTACATTACATTTACAATGTTTGTGTAACATTTGACATCCATGTGTATAGATATGGACTTATGCGTGAAAGAACAGTCTAATGCATAATGTTTGTAACCAATACGCGACACTTACAATAATGAACTACACTTAACACTTATGCGTGACAATAAAGATGTATGCATGAATATTGAAATACGAATGTGTAAAGGTTAACATTCAAAGCTATGGAAAAAATTCAGAAAATTGACAAAAACAGGCGAAAAATTGAGTAGAATTTTGGATACTTACCATGCCGCCTGTCCTAGGGTGGTCTCTAATACAAATGTACTCATTCGAACAAATTTTGTTGTGCTCTAACTCCAACCATGATGATCAAATGCTCGCATGAAATCTCAAAAATCATAATGAACTCCAAAAACTCAAAAGAATGCAAATGAGCAAATGAAAGGTCCAATTCACTATGTATAACTCAAAATTAGGGGTTTTCTCACTCTAACGGTCATGGTCCCCTTGAACTTCAAAACACTTGTAGGCCAATCAAACATACTTGAAATTGCATGAAACTTCACACAATTTCTCACTAGCATGGTATCGAATAAATGGTCCCAATTTTAAAAAAAATCAACCACTTTTTCCAAGGAGGCATATTTACACCCTAAGCATCATGGAACATACTGGGGCATAATTTTATTTTTTTTTTGAAACAACGTCATTCCAACATTTTCTCAAAGAGGGGAAAACGTAGACACCTAAAAATGTCTCATTGATCATGTACTAATTATTCGTTTGATTGATTAAATAATTCTTTAATTATTTAATTAAGCTAATTAATCTTGTTCTTCTAAATTCATATTTCTTCATCATCTTACTAATTATTTTATTTCAATTTTATCCTAATCAATTAATAATTAACCCCTTTCTAAATATTAATTACATATTTATTATTTAAATAATTATGATTTTAATCCTTTAATTTAAATAATCTTTATTATTTAATTAAATTTAATTTCTAAATAATTAAATAGTTTCTTTAAATTATTTAAATTAGCTAATTAATTCTCCAAATTCAAATTCAATTCATTAATTCTTCTAATTCTAACTCTAATTCATTAATTCTTCTAATTTCATCTAATTTCATTAATTCTTCTAATTCTAATTCAAATTCATATTCTTCCAATTTCATCTAATTTCAAATAGATGTGCATGATTGCAAAAATCAGTTTGAATACCAAAGTCAAGTTCTAAATATATTCAAATAATAAAATAAATTCAATATTTGAATCAATTCTCATGCAAAAATTAAATTGAAAATCAAAATCAAAGTTCAAGCACATGCTAAATTAATTAATTAAATTAATTGATTAATTAAATAAATTATCTTTCCAATCTCTATTTCTATCTTCCACTTTGTTTTTTCCCAAAATGCTTTCAACTAGCCATCTCCAGTTAACTATTCAATCTATTTTAATTGATCAATTCAACTAATTGATTAATTGCATCATTCTTTAATTCTCCTCCAATCATTCTTTTTCATCTTTCAATTAGTTTTTTTCTCAATCAGTTAACTCATTTATCTATTCAATCTATTTTGTTCCACCTCCAAATCAGTAGTTCAACTATCAAACAACATGTGAGCTCACCTGAGTTCTACCTCTTAATCATTATGTTCCACCTCTCAATCAATCTCACCTAAAAATCTATAAATTTAGGATCAATTCTCCATTTTTTTAAATCACGAACTTTGAATCTTTGTGTCACTTATAGGTTACTAGTGTAATATCTGAGAGCCACCATACCACAAAAAAGAGAAGAAAAATGGAAGCTATGATGCAAAACAGGGAGTTTTGTATTGTTTAAATTGATTCAATTATGCATCTATTTCATTGATTATGTTTAGGATTGCTTGAATAGTTAAGAAATTCATGATTTTCCTTATTTCCTATTTAGCAATGGTGAATTTTAACCATCTATGTTATATTTCCTCATATCCTTTATGGTTCCTTGGTGGGGTGCTACATGTGGTATTAGAGCCCATATTGTAGCACTATGATCTTTGGTTATATCATTGTCCATTAAGATAATGTTGTGGTGCATTAATACACAAGTTTTTTCTTTTTGAGATAGTTTTTAGCTTGCTACTTGGATGCCTTATGTGGAATTTTCAAAAGTTTAGGATGAACCAACCCAAGTAACCTATGTTGGAGGAAGAGTACAACCTAGATTATTTTCCATGTATCTGGGAGGGATAGATATCCCTATACGAGAGCTTCTTGAGAAGGCTATGGATCAATTATTTGATGCACAACTCCATGCATGTGAGATCTTGTTAAGCTTGTGTATGGTTAGTGTATGTGGATGCATTTGATGACAACAATTGTGTTGCCTTGTTTGTCTTAGCATGACATTTTTTGAGTATATGTTGTTTAGGGTTGATTAGACCCACATGTGTGCCAAGGGGAGTCTCCTAGCATGGTGGAACCCTCAATGATAAAGCTTTCTTTTCATGGATGTTTAGAGGCTCTTGTGTGGATCTATTGCTTTTGTGCCCCTACTGGGATGTCATAATTAAATTTTTGTTTGATTTGAATTGGATATTAATGATTAGCTCCTAACTAAGTATTTGCATGTTGTATTGTGTAAGTACTACTTTTGGATGTACTAGAGATAGAATTAAAGTATTTTTATGATAATTTTATATTGTTGTTCTTGAATTGTGCATCTATTTTAGAAATAATGTATCATTACATATGTTATAAAAATGATAACAAGAAAATGATGTAAATCATGATATTAGGTCAATTGGGTTAAGGAATTATGTCCTGATTGACATTGTCAATTGCATTTGTTTGAGCATTTATGTGGCATCATAAAGTTCATTTGCACCATGAACATCATGCACTATTACCACATAATCATGTTGTTCTTACCTTGTATAGTGTATCATAGAGTGTTCTTGTAATGGCCCACCAGGAAACCCCGAAGGGATAAAACTAAAACACAAGAATAGAGTGAATTTTTTATTTATTTAAAAGTTAAAAAAGAATCAAAGATACATTGAGTTAACATTGAGTTCAGATTACACAACGAAAGACTTAAATAACACCTAAAGAGTTTTCCAACGTGATTACTTGATTCAACACTTAACTCAACTCGCACTAATTAATCCAAATAAGATAATTAACTTAATGACATGATAATGCTTTAAACAAAGGATATATTCGTTTGGTAAGTAAAAAATATAGATAACATGATAAAGTTCATCCATTACAATTTACCATACATTACATTCAATCTTACAATAAAACATATGTCATGCATCTAATTTACTTAAGTTGCATTATCAACTAATGAATAATTTCCATTATACCAACCTACATGTTTCATGATCCAAATTACTACATTATACTTCCTCATGAGTTTTCAAATCATAAACACATTAATATAATAGTAATTATATTCAGAACATACAAAGGTAGAATCAAATATACATTAATCCACTAAAATATGATTTTTTTTTTCAAAATAAAACATCATTCCATACTTGTTCGAAACAATTTATCTAAACTTATCTTTTCCAAAACCAAGATACACTTTCCAGAATATGGAAATATACATTAAAAGAAACTAAGATAGATAATGATTTCTATTTCCCTCAAACAAAAATACCTAATTTAACCTTTTCAAAATCAGGTAATGCCCTTTCATAGATATAAATTTACAAAACAAAATACAAATTAAATATTAACTTATATATATATATATATATATATATTAATATACAATTAATAAAATATATACTAATTAATAATTAATAATTAAATAAATACTATTTAAAACTTTTTAATAAATAATATGAAAATATTTTAAATAAACCAAAATTTATAAACTCCGATATAATTTTTTTATTTTAAATAGAAAAAAGGTAAACCGTGGGGCCCACGTCCTGATCACTGGAGTGGAGGCTGTGCCCTCACCACGGAGGCTACGACCACATTGTGGATGCAGACCTTTACGTCCACACTATAGACGTAGACGCAGACCTCTGTGACCATATTGTGGACGCAGACCCCTGCGGCCACACTGTGGTCATAGAGCTCTGCGGCCACATTGTGGATACAAACCTCCATAGGCTGTGATCCATGGGAGGGGGCACAGGTGAAGCCTCAACTCCCCCACCCTCCAAAACTTTAAACCACTTCAACAAATTTTTTTTTTATATTTTCTTTTTAATATAAACTTTTTAAATGGAAAACCCCAGTTTAATTCACAGTCTCAGAATGACACTAAAACAAATTTCCAAAGTACCCATAGTTTTCAAATAATAAATTTTGTTTGATAACCAGACCCAGTATAGGTAAATTTTTCCCACCAAATACCACATTTGGGTAAACAGGATTTATTTACACACATTTATCCAATCAATTCAACCAATCTTGCCCAAAACAAAGTAATTTCCCCATTTAAAACTTGAATCTGAAGACATTCATATGGAGTTTTACAAAAATTTATTTTGGAACAACCAACCCCAATTTTTTATTTTAAAATCAATTTGAGCAACCAAAATTTGATCTGAAGATTGGGAAAGAAAGCAAGGAGGGTTTTGAATTGGAGATTTAACTACCACCCTTCCTTATTCCACAAAATATAAGAGATTTTCAACAAGTAAAACCAAATTTCTTCAAAATCTAAACAATCTCTATTTAACAAAGAAACCAAAGAGATAAACAAGAATCCTACCTTATTCGGCAATCCTGAGAATGGTTTTGATGAAGAGCCCAACCTGCAAGCTCAAGAAAATCCTTCTCCCCCAAATGCCCAAAAACTTCATTCCAAAAATAAATCTCCAAAAATATTTTCAAAACCTAGGTTAAAAAGGAATTTGTTTGACCAAAATTCATTTTTTGGATTTAAAAATATTTTCCTCCAAATTAAAATGAAAATCATTTTTTTCAAACACATCAAATATGCATAAAAACTTGCTTTTCTTCTAAAATTGATTTTCTTAATTTAATTAAAACTAACATTTCTATTTCAAATGCTAAGGGTAAAATATTTCTATTTTCAAATACTATTTAACCTTTCCTTTCAAAATGCATAAACTTAATTAATTCACCATTTAATCGAACTTGCTACAAACATGAATTGACCAAATCTAATTAATGATTAATCACACAAAGGGGTCCTATTTAATTTAGTGCCTTAATTTACTAATGGGTAAAAACACATTCAATCTAATTAAATACTTAGGATTAAATAATACTCAGTTTAACCACACACAAAATACACAACCCAAGGAAGCCAAACAACTACACGACCTGCATACCCAACCAAAGGGAAAAATGACGGATGACTGACGATGCTCACTTGAGCATGACTAGGGTAAAATGAGGGTCTTACGACCACCTAATCCAATCTCTTAGGACCAATGAGGTACACTCAAACCTACGAATCGAGGTGGAGACGAACCTCGTACCTATGTGATACTGTACTTGCAATCTCCTGCAACCATGAACCACACATGCATGCATATATATTGAATGAAAGTGTTAGCTCGAGATTAATAACACGAATCATAAGAACAAATCAACTTACATCAAAATCGATGTGAAAACAACATTTATAGGTACGCACAATAATCATAATATTTAACTATAACATTACATCATGGTAAATCAACCAAGGTCAAACCGGGTTTTAAAATCTAATTAGGGTAGGGGTACTACATCTTCCCCCCATAGGTTCCAACTTACTCCTGGAAGTCATAAGGCTATAAGGAAAACATGCAGCATGCATTAGCCCTGAAACTTATTTAACAAATATCAAATTGCACATATGCATCTTTTCACAAATAATTAAACCATTATTGTTAAATCCTCTACGAATGCCATTATCCATTGGTAAGATGCATCTAAATCCATACATTTCTTATAACACTCTAGGAACTATCTATAATCATAGCAGTAAAACAAGAATTTTCTTCCTTTAATCACACCAAATTAATGCATAAAAGAGGTAAACAACAATTACCATACTCATCTACCAAATACGACAAGAAACATGCCATCATGATCAATTTCTTTTACCAATCCATCCTCTTCATAAAATTTTATCGCATTGAACTAGCTTCAAATTTAAAATTCTACAACCAAGATAACTTTCATGAAGTAAGAGAAACATATTGAACACAATTGTTTACACTTTCCAGGCATATAAAAACCTTTCTAATGACTATGCCCCATAACATAGTGACACAACAACACATTTTACTCCATGATTACACATAATATCCATCCACATAACTGGAATGTATAACTCAAAAGTCCACATGTGAGCATGTCTAATGCTCGGTCATATATGACATGCACAATCAACATCTCTATGCCCAGTCTCAGAATAAATAACATGATCATAAATATCCATCATCTCACTCAAGGGCTTGGTGGTGCTAGGGCACACCATAGTGGTGCTACCTTCCATACAAGACCCTTGTGAACATCCCTTGTTGCGTAAGGTGGTTAGCCTCCAAGGGATAGTCATCACACATAGGTAGGCAGTGGATCCTAGTTGTATCACAACCTCATGTACCCCCATCCTCAAGGTTCTCTATGTCTACTTCCTTGTATACACTCAACCAAGACTATCTCATACGTCCTTGGAGAGGATTTCACATTTTATTACAAGACCAACATATGAAAACAATAACAATAAAATAGTTTAGACACAAAAATATAGATGAATAAAGATAATAAATCATCAATTCCAATAGTAAGGCAAGAAAAATCTAGAATTTGCAACACCAAATCAAGTAAGCAAAAGATTGCAAGATTGTGGCTAAACCTTCAAAGTCAAAACAGAATAAATTGCTGAACCATAAAGAAATAAATAAGAATATCATAGTTGCACATAACATCACTATGTGACTAGAAACTAGCCATCAACGAGGAAGGAGAGAACAATCATCTAGCTATCGCAATAGCTTGTCATGTGGTGCGGCCTAGTCACACATCCACATGGCATAATAGTGTGCACCTCAATATCACCCCGCATCACATTGTCATGCGACATGGATCTACCCTAAACAAACTGGTAGGCCGCATGGTAATGCATACTACATCTCGCATCGTGTCTCAGCACGACATGGAAATACTCCAAGTGGAGAAGGCACGCAATGGACGTATCCTGCATGGCAATGTGCCTCGCAGAAAAAAAACATGCGCAAGTCACACCCCACATAGTGATGTACCTCTCAGGATACTTGTCGTTAGCCAAAGGTATACATGGCTAGGGTCCACCCACATGTCTACCAATGCTTGGTAACTGGCAGCTCATGTGAAAATAGCATACCTTTCATGAAGACAAGGCAAACAGATCCTCCAAGATACACCATCACTATGCTCAAGAACTACCATCAATATGCTCAAATAAAAGAGAGGAAATGGCTGGCACACATAAACCTTATAAATTGGTTCATCAAGAAGGGAAAGTATTAAGTAAACCTTTAATATAGTTTCATTATATAACTATATTTTTCCTCGAAATAGAGAAGCTAAAGTTGCTTCGTGCAAATATTACTCGTACATCAAAAAATACTATTCAAGGAATGGTGAATCCTAATACTACCCCTTTACATATCGAAGTACCAACAATCTATGGTTTGGTACTCAGTAGGGTAACGAATAAGAAACATCACATAAATAGTATGGTTTCCCATACTCATAAGTAAACATATCCTCCATGGTTGATTACTTCACCATCCCATGGGCATATATAGCAAGCACTGGTATCTTACAATATAAAACAAAAACACCAGCACTGGTTTATTCATATTTACGGGGAGTAATTTTTAGTACACTATCATCTACTCAAGGAAGGTTTTAATTATGCTTCCCACATGAATAACTGAATAAAATTTATTCTAGGTACAAGTATCGAAATTATTTACAATTCAAAATTACATAAGGAAGTAACGTCATTCCTATATATTTCACTAATTCCACTAAGCATTCATATTCACATTACTAACCATGCAAATTTTCTTTCTGAAGCTTAAAACTTCCATCTTTCAATATGAAGCCAAAATGCAAAAATATAATTTCATATTCTTTATAAATATTTTATTTAAATCAATGCATTGTTTAGTAGCATTTCTAAAAATCTAATAACTAGGTAAAGAGAAGGGAAAGAGAGTTTGATAGTCAACCCATTTCATACATAAGCACAAAATCAACAAGATCACACAACATGCTAAAATTTCTCACTATAAGCCTATCATCTTAATTGAACGGTTTGCATATCGCTACCGTTTAGAAGAATGCCAACTGGCCCAACATGACATTTCCAAATATTATGGTTGCAATAGAATGTCCTAGTTTTCCAAACAATAGAAATCAAGACAGACAATCATTTTGTTCATGCAAGACCTCTTGTGAACACTCACTACTCTTAATTAATATGAAATATATCATAATCTGCAACTTTTTTATTGAAAAATTAAAATACGATAAGAAGGTAAATGAGGAGCTATCAACTAAGTAATACATATTTATGCATGCACATAAAACAAGCTTTTCTTTTGCACTTTCTATTCATACTAAGTCAATTATATATATCCAAAAGCAAGTTCAATATAGCATTGTTAAAACAGGTCCTCAATTGAGTCGGTATTATGAAACACATAAAGAGATCTTTCATGGAACACATTAACACACTCTTAGACACTATAGAATGTTCCCTTTTTATACATCTTTTACAAACAAGACAGTTTCACATTTCCGCTATTCGCACATTATCGCACATTACCTAAGATAGAGATTCATTTTGTTACTCCTACAATACACATGGTGAATTCTTTATGAAAACATACAATTTCCTCCCAATAACCATCATGATCTTTTAAACCCATAGCCCTCTTATTATCTAAATACACAGAAGAATCATTAGGCTCACACAAGGGTTCAAGAAGTCACAACCTTTCTCTCACAATAAGAAAACTCACATAAGTGATAAATACACATATAACAAACATTTTAATTTGTAGAGAGAAAGAGGAGGAAGGATGGTAAATTCAATTTGCTACATCATAAGCACTCAACATCTACCATACAAGTCCTTAAAGTTAACAACACCACGCTAGATCATAATCTTAATACAAGCACCTTTCATACTTCTAGATTCAAGACAAGCACTGACCAACCCAATGGGTTGGTCTAAAGAGGACAACGATCAAAAAGGGAGGTACATACGAATCTCTCTCAGAATAAGAGTAACCATAGACCAAGATATCAAATAAGAAAATAAAGCACTTATAATCACTCAAAAAGCACCAACATCAGGAAGGTGAAAGCAAGATGTGACACACACAATTAAGGTTTGCTTGAAAGAATACACTAAAGAACAGAACCTAAGTCCTTAAGATCTTCAAGACCCTATGCCTCAATCACATACATACAAAAGGAAGATGAGAATACAACATAAGATATATACACCTCACACCAATTAAGGGCACAAGAGACACCAGAGATCCCACTCTTTGCAACATTGGCTCTGATACCAAATGTAATGCCCCGTCACCAAACCCCAAAGGGATAAAGTTAAAACACAAAAATAGAGTGCAATTTTTT
Source organism: Cryptomeria japonica (assembly GCF_030272615.1). NCBI lineage: Eukaryota > Viridiplantae > Streptophyta > Pinopsida > Cupressales > Cupressaceae > Cryptomeria > Cryptomeria japonica. The sequence continues at coordinate 492,245,917 of NC_081408.1, forward strand.
TTTTAAAAGTTAAAATAGAATCAAAGATACATTGAGTTCAGATTACACAATGGAAGACTTATATAACACCTAAAGAGTTTCCCAATGTGATTACTTGATTCAATACTTAAATCAACTCACACTAATTAATCCAAATAAGATAATTAACTTAATGACATGATAATTCTTTAAACAAAGGATAGATTCATTCGGTAAGTTAAAAATATAGATAACATAATAAAGTTCATCAATTAGAATTAAACCATACATTATGTTCAATCTTACAATGAAACATATGTCATGCATCTAATTTCCTTACATACTTAAATTGCATTATAAACTAATGAATACTTTCCATTATACCAACCTACATGTTTCATGATCCAGATTACTGCATTTGATAAGATAACTACAAACATACATTTAAGATTAACATCATCTAATCCACATTATATATTTTAACCACAATGCCATCCATACATACTAAATAAAAAGAAAATAGATGAACACAAACACCACATAACACCAAATTGATATCAGAGTTCACCCCTAGTGGGCTACATCTCCGAGTCTTCTTAAGTGCAAGACCCATCTAATAAATAATAGGGTGAAGAATACATAAGGTTTACATCATTTAAATCCTACCATCAAGGTGTACATAAACCAATAATACATACGACCACATCAGTCCAATAGATACATGAATGATCCCAGAAAAGGAAAAGGATCCATTTGAAACATGATAAGAAGGAATCTCAAAACAATAACTGGAGCACCCATGAAACTAAGTCTTCGCAACCCATCAAAGCCACCCATGGTCTAACATGAATATCAGGTTCTCACAAGGGAATAAACAACCAGACATGATTCCACAATGGTGCTCCTAGAAAAGACAACACAACTGCGCACTAGTGAACATAAGGGACAAGTGTCATCACATAACTTGGTATGGCTACCCTGGCAGGTCTCCATAGGTCCCGACCCCATCTACTGGGTTACCCTGACAACCTTTCTCGAACCTCCAACCCATCCAAGTCTCATATGGATGCAACACATCCTTTCGTGAAGACAAGGTTGTTGGTTTGCCATTTCAGGTCTTTTCACTGCATCTCGAGTCTATATTAGCCCTCATCCCATGTGTGAGGCACAATTATCTTACTTAATGTTTTCATTAACTAAAATCTCTAATATGCTATTAGGTTATCACTTATTTAGACACACTTTTGATGGGTTACCCTACAACCACTTTGGGCGCGACCCCCACTCGAAAGCCACTTTCCCATATGACACTAGACCATAATCCAACAAACTCCTAAACCAAGGAATACACTAGGACAAGCATACAGAGTTCAATACGGTAGGAATACCTACTTGACCAAACAAGTCTTCACATGAGGTGCACTGACTGATGGTACTTTGACTAGAGACATGACCATCTATGGTCAACTACAAAACAACACCTGACACTTGCATAAAGGACATGACCAGATACAAATAGTCACAAGAAAACAATCCAAAACTTGAGATCAAGAACATAAGAAGAATCCAAAATAAACATAGGACAATATCCACCAATCACAATCAAGGACTTGCATTTCTTAAATAAATGCAAATACAAAAAATTAAACATGCATAGACATAAATCTGAAAAGACAACCTGCTTCCAAATCGCTTAATCATTACGATCGATCCAATTTTCTAATAGGTCTAAGTAGATTGCAATTTGTCTACCTTGTCTAGGTACATGACGCTCATGGCTTACTAACTCACTATAATTCATTTTGCATCATAAAATAATATAAATACTTCCTCATGAGTTTTCAAACCATAAACACATTAATATAATAGTAATTATATTCAGAAGATACAAAGGTATAATCAAATATACATTAATCCACTAAAATATGATATATTTTTTCCAAAATAAAACATCATTCCATACTTGTTCGAAACAATTTATCTAAGTTTATCTTTTCCAAAACCAAGACACACTTTCCAAAATATGAAAATATACATTAAAAGAAACTAAGATAGATAATCATTTCTATTTCCCTCAAACAGAAATACCTAATTTAACCTTTTCAAAATCAAGTAATGCCCTTTCATAGATATAAATTTACAACGAGAAATACAAATTAAATATTAACTAATATATATATATATATATATATATATATACAATTAATAAAATATATACTAATTAATAATATTAAAAAAAATTATTTAAAACCTTTTAATAAATAATATTTAAATCTTTTAAATAAACCAAAATTTATAAACTACTATAATTTTTATAAAAAAAGGTAAACTGTGGGACCCACGTTCCCAATCACAGGAGTGGAGGCTGTGCCCTCACCGCCGAGGTTGTGACCACATTGTGGACACAAACCTCTACGTCCAGACTGTGGATGCAAACCCCTGTGGCCACACTGTGGACGCACACCTCCACATGTTGCAATCCATGGGAGGGGGTGTGGGTCAAGCCTCAGCTCCCCCGCCCTCCAAAACTTAAAACCGCTTCAACAATTATATATATATATATATATATATATAAACTTTTAAAATGGAAAACCCTAGTTTAATTCATAGTCTCAGACTGAGACTAAAACAAATTTCCAGAGTACCCATGGTTTTCAAATAATAAAATTTGTTGAATAACCAGACCCAGAATAGGCAAATTTCTCCCACCAAATACCATATTTGGGAAAATAGGATTGATTTACACACATTTATGTAATCAATTCAACCAATCTTGCCCAAAACAAACTAATTTCCCCATTTAAAACTTAAATATGAAGACATTCATATGGAGTTTTACAAAATTTTATTAGGAACAACCAACCCCAATTTTTTATTTTAAAATCAATTTGAGCAACCAAAATTTGATCTGGAGATTGGGAAAGAAAACAAGGAGGGTTTTAAATTGGAGATTTAACTACCACTCTTCCTTATTCCACAAAATATAAGAGATTTTCAACAAGCAAAACTAGATTTCTTCAAAATCAAAACAATCTCTATTTAACAAAGAAACCAAAGAGATAAACAAGAATCCTACCTTATTCAACAATCCTGGGAATGGTTTTGATGAAGAGCCCAACCTACAAGCTCAAGAAAATCCTTCTCCCCCAAATGCCCAAAAACTTCATTCCAAAAATAAATCTCCAAAAATATTTTCAAAACCTAGGCTAAAAAGGAATTTGTTTGACCAAAATTCATTTTTTAGATTTAAAAATATTTTCCTCCAAATTAAAATGAAAATCATTTTTTTCAAACACATCAATATGCAAAAAAACTTGCTTTTCTTCTAAAATTGATTTTCTTAATTTAATTAAAACTAACATTTCTATTTCAAAATGCCAATGAGGGTAAAATATTTCTATTTGCAAATACTATTTAACCTTTCCTTTCAAAATGCATAAACTTAATTAATTCATCATTTAAAAATAACCATTTAATCAAACTTGCTACAAACATGAATTGAGCAATTCTAATTAATGATTAATCACACAAAGGGGTCCTATTTAATTTAGTGCCTTAATTTACTAATGGGTAAAAACACATTCAATCTAATTAAATACTTAGGATTAAATAATACTCAATTTAACCACACACAAAACATGCAACCCAAGAAAGCCAAACAACTACACGACCCACATACCTAACCAAAGGGAAAACTGATGGACAACTGACGATGCTAACTTGAGCACGAATAGGGTAAAATGAGAGTCTTACGACCACCTAATCCAATCTCTTAGGACTAATGAGGTACACTCAAACCTGTGAATCCAGGTGGAGATGAACCTCGTACCTATGTGGTACTATACCTGCAATCTTCTGCAACCATGAACCACCCATGCATGCATATATATTGAATGAAAGTGTTAGCCTAAGATTAATAACATGAATCAGAAGAACAAATAAACTTACACGAGAATCAATGCGAAAACAACATTTATAGGTATGCACAATAATCATAATATTTGACTATAACATTACATCATGGTAAATCAACTAAGGTCAGACCGGGTTTTAAAATTTGATTAGGGTAGGGGTACTACAGTTCTAATGAGGGATTGGTATCATTTTTCATTATTGGCGATGACCTTGTGTGGACCCTCTCTTGTGTAGTGTGTAGTTTGTATCATTAATGTAAATTTGCATTATGATAACATTGTGTCATTGTGGAAAGTTCTCTTATTAATTATTAAGTTGTTCTTGTAAGTATGTGAACCTTAATAGGTACTTGATGTGAAATTGATTGTGATGTGATTTTATGCAAGCCCTAATGAGGGCAATATATATGAGAATTATTTTTAGTACCATTGTATAGGTCGATGTGCAAGAACCCTTGTGTTGATTCATAATGTACTTTGGAGGAGCCTTGTGTGGTGAAAATGTGATTAAGTTGGATCTTGTGCATTAGACCCTTGTGATCATAATTACCTTATGTATGTGACAATTTAAGTGAACTCAAGTTGTGTATTAATTTTTTTTCACATGGAGGTGATAACACTTCCCCTTCATATGTCTTCTTGTATAAACAAATTATTGCATTGCAATAAATAGTAAATGGATGCAAATAAGCAGAAATCATATTTGTAAATTTTGCTGCATAAATATTTCTTTCTAATGTAGTGTAGAATGCTTCAATTGTTTTTCATGCTTGGTTACATTCTCTAACACATCCAAGATGTTGTATTAGTGGGTTTCATGCAATAGTTACTCTTAAATGTGGTTGATACTAGTCAATTTACATGTGAATATGTTCATGTTTGATCATTTATTTTGGTTATTCATGAATTGTTTACACATTCTGCAAACTAGCACTAAATTTTTGAATTTTCTTATGCCTAGGCTAGTCATAAAACTCTCATATCTATCTATTTTGTGACCCTTGTCACACTTGATTTATCATTGAAATTGTTAATATTCTTTCGAAGTGGTTCATGTGTGATAGTTTGGTAAAGTTTCAACCCATTCCTCTAATTTTTGTCTCACTCTCTCGATCACTCATGTGTATGCCAAGTGGTGTCTCAATGTTTCTCTAAGTGGTTCACTCTTCTCACCCAGTATTGAGAGGACACAAAGTGTCGCATGACGTAGGTCTTTTCTTTGGCGTATGTTTCCTAGCCCCACCATCTTCCGTGTGATAGTAGAAACACTTTGTGCCTCCACATTGAATGTTTTGGTTCTCTTTTTTGTGTTCTAGTTTGGGTCTCCCTTGAGTTGTCGTGTGTCTTTTTTGGTGGTTTGTGAACTAGAATGTTGTTTTCACCATGATTTCCTTGTTTGGCATGTGCAGGGGTCACCATGATGTGGTTGGAGTAACAAGATTAAAGGTTGTTTTCACTGGTTTGCGTCTCAGGGAGTGTCACACCAGGAGATTCCTGATTGTAAGTAATTATAGGATTTTTCTTATGCTTTTGTGATGTTTGTTGAAGATCGGGGGCTATAAATAGGCCTTGTTTCTGCTTTTTTAAGGGTTCAGACTTTCAGGAGAATTGATTAGACTTTGGCTCATTGAAAAGCCTTTACATTAATTAAATTGGGTGAATGATAGACATATCAGATTGTGCCTATGGCCTATGTGGTTATTTTATTTGAAGCTTAGTAAATTGGCTTATGTGTTGTATTCAAATTCAGTAACTTCTATGATATATGTTGTGAGACTATAGATTAAACTATGTTTTAGGACTTGTTATCTATTGGATGAATGGTGAATGTCATATTAAGTTGAATGAGTTTAATTTAATTGTCTTCTCTAATGGTTTTGAGCATGTAGATTGTTGAATGGGCTTTAAAACTACATTTATTTGGGTTTTATGTGTTGCTAGTGTCCTAAAAATATTCTGGCGTATATCCTAAGTAGTATAGCTTTCTAAGTTTTCATCTTCCCCTTTTCTCGCTGGATTTTATGAAGAGACAACTTCTCAAACCTGGAGGTTATTCAGTGAATCTCGCACAAAAGGTCCCCCATCACTGAATTTCCCATAAGGTTGTTAGCATTTAATGTAAAATTAGGAGTCAATAGTTTTTTTCTAGCATGCCCAGTGGGACCTAATTTTGAACAAGCCTAAGAAATTTTATGAGCCATAGACCTGTTACTAGGAGTTAGATAGCTTCAAATCCCATTTTACTTCTACCACCCCTCGTAAGCATCCATACATCTGTAGCTACTTCTCAGAATCTGCCTGTTATACCTATGGTACATGTTCCCCTAGTAATGGCTCAAGTTCCTCCTAGAAATTTTGTGACTTGGAATAGCGATATCCTTCTCATTCCTCTCGTTCCACCTACAATATGGGGGCCAATTCCTACCTCTATGCTAAAAGCTATCCCTAAATTCACCGGATAATGTTCCAAGATGTTGGGGGAACACCTAAAAGATGTGGGAGATGTCTGCACCATCCATAACATTACAAAGAAAAATGTAGCTCTGAGATTGCTTCCAGCTTCATTCAAATGAAGATCTTTAGATTGGTATAGATCTCTTGGTCCAAACTCTATAACCGATTGGGACTAGCTAGGTGACTGCTTCTTTGAGAGATTTTCTGACAAGACTGATAGATCATCTCTAATGGAGCAATTGATTACCATCAAAAGGGATCCTCTAGAAGTGGTGATAGAATTCAATATGAGGTTTTAGAGGACTTGGGAGAGGATATCATTGTCTGCTCATCCTCCCACAGATATGGCATTTGTTTTTTATCTGAAAGCCTTCAATTTAGATATATCTATGATGATTCAATCTCTCAGAGGAAATACTCTCTCAGATGTGTATGAATTGGTGGTCCGAGCATAAAAAAATTCAATTGACATTGGAAATCTTGCACCACAACCGCTCATGTTGGTCTTCCCTGAGTTATCAAATCAAGTTCCTGAGCAAATTGTACCTAGCACTTTTGCACCCCAATCTATGTATGTGTATCATCAATCCCAATAAGCAAGCACGTCTTCCCCTTCATCTTTGGTTGTAGAAGTCAATGATATAAAAAATTTACTAAGATCTTTCTCAAATGAAATCATTAATTCGAAAAGGTCCCAAATCCCCCTTCTAGACCTGCCTTCCAACAAAATTTCCAATGGAATAGACCCACATATCAGCAAAACCAATAAATGGCTAGATAGTTCTAGTGCCCAATCCTTTGCAAACTGTCTATCTTAGCACCAATAAAGTGACCGTAGGACAGAATAATCTAGTAGATGACACCAACTCTTGGTGTTTCCCATGTAACAATGCCTACGCCCCAAGAAACTTCCCGAAAGGCAATTTGCAACAAAAAATTGCAGATCAACAAAGTCAAGGTTTTGCCTTGGATGATTTAGTTTATGCTTCCCCTAGCATGGACAATGCGACTCTCATCGTATAAATGCAAGGTATGTCAATAGAGAAGGAAACAAAGATAGCTCCAGACCATGCTTTATTCTCTTGGATGGAGGATGAGACCACTGTACTCACAAATGACACAATTGCATCAAGCTCAAGAGATCCTCAAGTGCAATCTAACTACAACCTCTAGTCAAAAATACATTTACGGGAGATCATGTAGGCACACAAGGGAGGTTCATCTCAGATAAATATTTTGAACAACCCACAGTTACTACCGCATATCCAAGAAAGGAGTTTATTCCCTATAAGTTGAGAGAAGCAAAAACATCAGTGTCATCAGTATTAGACATGGTGGAACAACTAAAGAAAGACCCCAACTAATGTCTCCTCATGGGATCTCCTTATCATCCCAGAGCAGAAGAATCGGTTAAAAGAAGCTCTGGTAGAGGTGGAGAGACCTACTGACATAAATGTTACCAATTATTCACAGACTAATGAGGAAATATTTGTGACCCCCGCAACACAATCGCGCTCACCAGTAGTGTTGACAAATGAGGCCGCACCACCTAGATCCCAAGTGGAAGGTAAGCCTAAACCAAACCCTTTCTATTTGACCCTCATAGTAGGAAACAAGCTATTACATAATTCTATGATAGATTTTGGTGCTAGCACTACTGTCATGCCTAAGAAAATTGTTGAGTTTTGAACATCAAATATGAGCCTCTAAGTAGGGGTGTTATGCAACTAGATAGAAATAAATTCCAGACTCTGGGTCTTATTAAAAGTCTTCCACTGACATGGTTCATGTTTCCTAGTGTCACTATGTCCCAAGAAGTAGTAGTTATTGACATCCTACCTATTTTTGACCTTTGCTTCTCCTGAGACTTTACTGCCAAGATAGGAGGTTACTTATTTTTTAGATTGGTCCCACCTCATCCTCCAAACCTAGCATGGTGCTAAGCTCAGAATTCTTTCAGAACCCCTACACACTGAGCACGTATCTAAGCAGGCTATGCTCAAATTTGAGCCTACTCATACCTCCATCTCTAATGAGGAGAGAATAATGGTAGAACTTCTAGAGGATGAAGAAATGACCGGGGATATTACACTAGAGAAAGAATTTTTCCTCAACGAATTCATAAATTTTGATCCATATTCCAATTACCATGCCACGGGTCTTGGTACCTACTGTATTTTTTATGAGGATCATTTTATCCCAAAATTAACCAAGGGGCCACTAACCAAGGAGGAGTTGTCTTCTACACTCTGGACCTTGCACTTTTATGGTGCAAGATGCAAGGTAGGTTCAAGCACTATAATTTTCCTTACTTGGCCTTCTGGTGAAAAAATCTTGAGATCTTTCCTCCTGTAGTTTTCTTGCTCCAACAATGAAGCAGAATATGAAGGGCTAATCCAAGGCCTAAGTTTAGCAGAAAGGATGGGAATATAAAAACTAAAATTTTTGGGTGATTTTGAGCTAATAGTGCACCAGGTCTGAGGAATCTCAAGTGCCAAGCATGTTCGTATGAGGTCCTACCACCATAGGACATGGGATTTGATTGAAATATTTGATGCTTTCAAAATCCATATGATTCCTTGAAAGACAAATGCATCCGCTAATCAGATGGCCACTATTGGGTTGCAATTCAACCCTACTGTGGATTTTCTTGCCAACCCTCAGGGAGTCTGCATGGTCATTCGACCAACTATTCTAGACAATGACACCCACTAGCAAGTTTTTGAGAGTGATGAGAAATTTCTCTTTTCATTCAAATCTCTGGAGAGTTTGCGGATCAAATGCAGTCTAAAGTAAAGGAGGCTTACGGGGATCAAATCATTCAACTAAAATCTAGTAAGCTCCCAAATGGATAGATCACCCTGGAGAATTTATTTGACCATGATGATGATAAAAATGACAAGCCAAAATTCACGGTCGATAAAGGTGACTACACTGAAATGTCAGTAGGGAATGGGAGAACACTTAAGGTCAAAAAGGGAGTTCCCCTAGAAGATCAAGAAAGGTTGGTTCGATATTATGATGAATACATGGTCATGATAGCATGGTCATATGAGGATTTGAAAGGTTACAATTCTAGCATCATTCAACACACCACTGATCTTGTCGATGGGACCAAGTCAGTTCGACAGAAGCAAAGACCTGTCAATCCAAAGATTGAGGTTCTCATGATGCAAGAGCTGAAGAAATTAATAGAGTCTGAGATTGTCTACCCCATCAAGCATAGCACATGGGTATCAAATTTGGTACTAGTCAAAAAGAAGAATGGGGATATCCATATCTATGTGGACTTTTGTGACTTAAACCAAGCTTCTCTAAAATACCATTACCCTTTGCCACCAATGGATTAGTTGTTAAGCATTGTGGCGAGGTCAGAGATGTTTTCGATGCTGGATGGATTCTTGGGCTATAACCAAGTATTGGTAAATCCAGAAGAACAACATAAGACCACCTTCACAACAAATGGGGAACATTTGCTTACTAGAAAATGTCGTTTGGATTGTCAAACATAGGTGCCACTTTTCAAAGGGTTATGGATCTGGATTTTAAGGATTTGATTAATAAAATCATCATCATCTACTTAGATGACTTGACTATGTTTTCAAATTATAAATTGTTGGTATTTTGATGATGTTTAAGTTGTGATTTTCATTGATGTGCACACACTTATTTGATGTATGAATTATTCTCAACTGGTAGCTATTCTAACCAGTATTGTATGTATAGTATTTGTTTGTTGAAGACTACTGATGTTTTGTAGAAAATGCTTACCGATCTTAGTATGACCGAAGACCCCAAGCGATATGAAGATCTCAAGCTGAATGAAGACCCTGAGTGGCAGTTAATCTTTTGATCGGAACACTATGTTCTAGTCTTCCAGTCTTCACTTGTTAACCAGTGATCAATATATTTAGTTAACCGGTATACATGTAATGTGTGATGAGTTATCATCCACCGACACTATGGCAGTGTTTCTGTGTCATGTTACCAAATGTGTCTAGATGCATTGTACCTAGGAAATTGTAGTCTAATCTTATTGGACCGACATGAAATCAAGTTCCTATATAAGGACATCATGTCTAAGGTTTTCAAAAATAGAAGAGAAGTTGATGTGTGCAAATTTTTTGAGAGAAGATTAGGTCTGATCTAGAAAAGGTATCTCGTGACTAAGATTGAGAGTGCAAAACTTATAAGACTGAAGTAATGCTTGAATACATTAACAAGGAGCTTTCAAGGATCTAATCAAGAATTTTGTGCTACTATCTAGATCATTCACTTGTTGATTACTAATATCTTCGACAAGTCTGAAACCCTTAACCGGGTAGGCCCAGCCAAGCCTATTGTAAATCCTCTAACAAGGTGGTTCACAGTTGTGAATCTGAAATCCTTTAACAAGGTAGTCTCTAATAGGACTTGTCTCCTAACTAAGATCTGGATTCCTAACAGGATATGTTCTGGTGAAAAAAATTGTAAGACCTTAACCGGTCTAACCTTAACTGATCTGGTTACTATTCTGCAGATAATTGACTTGTGAGTTTTACTCACCGTGGTTTTTCCCATTTGGGTTTCCACGTCAAATAATCTTATGTTATGGTGATTGCACTTTTGTGGATGAATGCTTTATTTTCTATTTGGCTTGTTTATGTTCTAATGAATTTATTGTTTAACCTACTACACCAGTCTATAGTTAAACTGCTTAAGTGTTTGTTTAAATTACTAGGTATACTAGTTCACCCCCCTCTTAGTATTCATCAATTTCTATTAGAGCCAACCTTTCTATAAGTCTAACCACTTGGAAGGAGATATGGGGGAATACAAAATGAGGGAACTCACTCATCGTTTGGCTAAATCTGAGTGAGCCTATGATGAACTCAAGATCAAGTTTAAAGCCTCTTTAGCCAAGAGAAGAGAGCTTGCTAAGAAGTTGATGGAGCTTACTAAAAACAACTCTTCTGATGAAGCAAACATGGATGCCCTAGTTGGAGAAGTGGATAAATTAAATGAATCCAAAACTAACCTAAGGAGGGAGTTGGATTAACTAACTATCAGGATGAATCAGGAACTAGAAAACAAAAGAAAAGTTGAAGATTTGGTAAAGGACAAGGAGCATGAGATCTCTAAATTGAAGCAAGAAATCGGTACCATTACTGCCTATCTACAGGAAGGTTAAGAAGAGAAAGAAGAAATGCAAGATGAACTAAAAGCAACTATCTCTCAAAATTAAACCTTGATGAAGACCAATGATGCTCTTTCCAAGGAACTTGATGAGACAAAAGAGATACTTGCTAAGTTCAACCAAAGTGCTGCTAAGTTAGAGAAAAAGATGGAATCGATAAAGTCGTCAAAGGATACCATTGGACTTGATTTCTCTGGATACAAGGGAGGTGAGACCTCTGGAACCAAGAGTGATGCACTAAAGAAGCAATCAAAACCTAAGAACAACAATGGAAGTAATGGTAAGCAAAAGTTTAAACCTGTTTGCTTTAACTGTCTTAAGGAAGGACATACTACCAATGTATGTAGGAGCAAGCCTTACAATAACTTTCCTTATTTTCAAAACAATGTGGCTAGACTTGGTAGATTTAATGGTCACCATTATGCATGCAACAAGTTTAGGCATAGAGCTTTTGAGTGCAGGTTGGTTATGAATAACTCTAGGAGTTATCCACCAAGATCCAATGGAGTTGTCCCAAAACCCAAACCGGTATAGAACCCATGACCACCGATCAAATGGTTATGAAGCGACAACTAGTTGGAGAGAAACCTATCTAATCTGTTGTGTTAGTAGTCATAGTGATGCAACATGTAGAAGGAAGAATGGAAATATGAACACCGGACCATGGAGAACACTTGGAATGGTATGTTATCACTGCAACAAACTGGGACACACTGCCAAAGCATGTAGACTGAGAAAGAATCCATCGGGATACATACTGGTCAACACTGAAGGGAAGATTGATGTTGAAACTATTCAGGTGGATATGGACAAAACCTAGAAAAAGAAATCTGAAGAGAAGCCACATGATGTACTAGTTTCCGCACCAAGTGTGGAAATCCCTGAACCAGCAAACTAAGCTTCAAAAAGATTTGGGGGAACATATCAGTTAAATATTTTGAAACCCCTGGAGTATATCGGTAAAGAACCTTTATTGGTATTTGTTACCTATCAACTGACAAAATAATTGAAGTGGTAAAAGGTAAAATTAGGGTTTGAACCCTAATAGTGATGCAATTATTTTGGTAGGTGGGATGTTTAAGAGTGACTTTTGTCATCATTTCTACTTACCTATTTTCAGAGAATATTTTTAGCCTACGTAGTGCAACCAAAGAGATTCATCTTGCATTCAAAAGAATTTAGAAAGGAATCTTACACAAGATCTTGCAGCCACTTAGTGCTATCAGTGTGAAAGTCAAAGTAGTAATCAAGCGTCCAGAGAAGTGTGTTTTTCTCGACATCGGCAAAACCTAAATTTGGAGAGTAAAGGTATTTCTTGTTGAAACATTCTTATCATTTGGAATCCGTTTGATATGGCATCTACATCTAATATCCCCTCTAGTTCTATTAAACCTGAGGATACACCTGAGCTTCTTAAGATGAGATATAATGCCCTATCTCAAATTCCCACCAGAGTCATTGTCGAAGGTGATATTTTAGGATATATTGATTGCAAACTAGAAGACCTAGGGTCCATAGTAATTCACTCCCAATTGAGTCTGTTCTGTGGAGAGAATAAAAATATTAAACATGAATATAGCATAATAGAGAAGAAGAAATTGCATAATGCAGTCTACTTTATCGAAGAATTTACAAAGGAACACATCAAGATCATCCTTAGTAGGGTTCACGGTGACAAGATGTACCTTGAACAAACCCATGACATTACACTGGAGGAAATTCATGCTGTGACTGGATTCTGGAATGCTGGGGAAGTCCCTATTCTTTGAAAGATCCCCAAAACCAAAGTAACAGAGCTCACCGGTTCTATGAGTGACCAATGGGAAATGATGGTCAACACCATTAGAGATGATTTGGTGAAATATGTATGTATGGTAACTCGGTATAGAATATTCTATGCTAGCAGAATAATTTGTGTTCCTTCAACCATAGTACATGTCGCTTATAGGATGATAAAGGAAAATGTAGAATGTGACTTATGTACTTGTATGCAGAAACAACTCATAGAGAACCTGAAGTCGATCAAATTGGAAAAAACTTAGAGGTTTAAGTTTGGTCAACTACTTATTGGTTTATTTTTCTACTTTCAAAGATATTTTCCTAGAGTCAGTGATGTTCAATGGTCAACTAACCTACTAGTTTCTAGATAAATAAAGGAGAGTTTGGAAGTAGTAGGAACTGCATATCCGAAGGCTCTGAACAGGTATTTTGATGAATTCAAACTAAAGATGAACCATAGAATGAGAATATCTGGTGATTTAGTTAAGAAATATGGAGATGACATTTGTTTCACCATCAAAATAGATCACTGCATAATGGAAATGGTCGAACCCAGAAAAGATGCAGTTGGGCCTATGGGCTATGAAGTGGTAAATGATATATTGATAGGGTATGCCTCTACCCTACTAGCTTCACCACTGGAACCCAAGAAGAAGAGGACCGATACTTATTTAGAGAGGATCAAACCTATTGAGGTACTGAAGCAGATAAAGGGTAAAGTAGTGCCATCAACATCGACACCAGTTACATCTACTGCTAGTCCTAAAGTGACCAAAAGGTCACTTGCTAAAAAGAAACTGAAGGCTATTCTGGCAAAGGTATTCGAACGAAAGAGGAAAAATAGGAATAACTCACTAGATCCAGAAGACTCTAAACTGGAGGTAGAAGTAAAGAAGACAAGGCAATCTACCAAGAAGATGAAGTCAATCGGTAATGTACTAGCAACCTCTACACTGATAAATATAGATATTTCTTCTTACAAACCTATGACACATTGTCAAAGGACCATAAAGAATATTAGAAGAAAAGATCTTGATGATTTAAAACACTATTTTGATGATTTTAATGATAGTGAAAAGGAGGATGTTGAACAAGAACTTATTAAATATCTATGTATTAATGATCAGTCACCTTCTGAAATTAAATCAATTACTTCTAAATCTTTGTATGATTCTTTGGACAACAAATGGTGCATTGCCATTGAAAAAGAGCAAGACATCAGGGAGAAAGTTTTTTCTCAATACTTTCTAGATGCCTCTAATTCAGAATTGTTTGAAATCATTAACAGGAACAAAGGCATTTTCTTCATGTGAAGAAGGAGACTTCATCTACTTGAAGTAAAATATTCTGAAGTGGAAAAAGACACCCATTTGAAGGTTAAAACCGTTGCCAACATGCAAAAAGTATATGAAGCTAATCGGTTGGCTGAGCAAGAGCCTCACCTATCTGTAGCCAAACTGGATGTAGTCTTTGATAGTATGGGTGAAATAATAGTAGAACAAAATGACCCCATTTATTTTGATGCACTAGATATGGAGGATACCACTCTAGATAAGGAGGAAGTTGAAAAAGAAAGAGTAGAGAAAGAAAAGGAAGAGAAAGTGGAAAAAGAGAAACTTGAAAAGAGAAAGCAGAGAAAGAAAAACATAAGAAAGAGAAAGTGGAGAAAGATCAATGAGAGAAGAAGAAGAAAGAAGAGGAAAATAAGAAGAAGTAAGAAGAGAAGAAGAGGAAGGAAGAAGAGGAAAAGTGGTGCAGGAGCACCTATGAAGCACCTATGAAGACCTATGGAGACAAGGTGCACTAGGGTCACTGATAGGCCCTCATGGAGAATCAATGAGTAATGAATTCTAAAATGCCTTTAAGGTCTTAAGAAAATATAATCATGGCCATTATAGCCAATAAATGCAATGAAAGGTAATAGAAAGGTCAAAAAATGTAAAATTGTCAAAATTGGCAATTAGGCCTAGAAAGGGCTAAAATTGGGTTTTGAAGGGTAGAATAGGTTTGTGAGGAATAAAAAATGTTTAAATGTTTGTAAGGTCATATTAAGACCATTTTTATGTTTTGGTAGAGTTAGGGTCAAGTTTTTTCATGTTGACAACTTTGTTTGTCAAATGACAACTTTTTGAGCAACTTTTATTGTCAAATTGCAGAAAATGACAAAAATAGGTGGTTAGAGGTAGTTGGGTGGCTATGGTTCGGTCTTGAAGGAAAAAAAATCTATAAAATGTTGTAAAAAAATTATATTGGGGGATATGGTGAGTGTATGGTCAAAAACAATCAATTGGAGCAATAAAAACCATATTTTATTTGTATTTTCTGAGTTTTCAATGTGGACAATCAAATCTTTTGTTAATTTTGATGGATTTGATATTTTTATTTTGAAATATTCTTGTTTGGAAATTATAGAGGAATTATTTAACCTTTATATGGAAGTGGTGGAATTCATTTTTATTGCATTTAGCAAGAGTTCTTTGCATTTTACTAAAATTTGCCAAAACCTTGAACTAGGGTAACCCGTGACCTTATAAATATGATATAATTTGTTTTGTTGATTAAACAAACCTCATTTTGGGAAGGGATGAGGGAAAGGATGTATAATAATTTTCCAAGGTGTGTGCATGGTTTCATGCAAGGTTTGGCATGTTCTTCATAAGGGTTTCATGACTCTTGCAATCATAGAGGGGCAGTTTGACTGTCATAGTCAATGATAGAGGCTTTGTTTGATATGAAAAAGTGTGTTATGGCCAAGAGGGCTTAGAAGGAGGTTGGTTGGTGTGTTGAAAACCTTACTAAGGTTTTGGAGAAAGTGGAGTGCCCAAGGAAGGGCTTAAACTAGTGGGTTTCCAAAGATAGCAGCATATTGTCATAGTGTGATAGAATGATAGTCATAGAAAATGTAGCCTGATGCGGGGGCCATATCTCGGAGTTGAAACATTCTATTTGTCTAAATCTTAGATATGTTGTTTGAAATAAATCTCTTCAAAATATAACTAGAGAGATTGAGGATTTTTTAATGCATTGAAAATTTATATACCTCTGTGTATAGGTATATCTAAGAGGACAACGAGAAGGTAACTTTGGTTTTATTCAATCAAAGTGTTAAGCATTTTTGGCTTGTGAACCTAGTTTTGATTCTAGTGGATTGTAGGGATTTCAAATGAAATTTGGGAAGATTCTACCTTGGGGTTAGGGTATGGAGAGGCTTAAGAGTCAAGTTTTGATCCTTGAGTAGGGTTCAAAGGTGTGAGTAGGTCACTAAAACCTTGAAAGTGCAGTCTTAAGCAATCGATGAGATGATCAATAGAAGTTGGGATGGGAAGTTGGTTTCACCTAGCATGTAGAAGGATCCTCTAGATGGAGTGTGAAAAGAGATAGGGTGAGTATTGAATTCATTCTAAATCTTAGAGAGACCTTTTAATGGAGGGTTTGTGTGTTGGGTTTGTGAAGGTTGCAATTGACTGTCATAAAAACAACATAATAGTGTTTTATTTGGAGTTGTTGTAGACCTAGTTAAGGTCATGGTTGGGTGTAAACCATAAAATATAATATTAGAATATTATACCAAGGTGTTAGGGTATCAAAACCCAAGTGACATGTGTGAATCTAAGTTTTGAGCCTAGGGGAAGTGAGTAGGTGATAAACCTTGTTATTGCAATCAAGAGGCATATTGTTGTCATGATCAAGAAAGGTCAATGATGGCATTAAGATAGTATGTGGAGTTTGGTGGATTAAGGATGCATTCTTTGACCATTGAAAGGTCTTGATAGGTGATTTGAGTAGGTGTGCTTGAACCAAGAAAGGTTGAGGGGTAAGGTTGTCCAAGAGGTTTTGTTGAGATCCACTACCCTCTGCATCAAATGGTATCGAAGCAAGCAAAAGGTCTAGGATATGTGTGTAGGAATCCTAGATAAGTGAGAAGATGTATCTGACAAGGTCAAAAAGAGAGTTGTGTAATGATTTCATAGAATACTTGGACAGTGGAAGGAAGCAAAAAGGAAAGGAAGATGAGAGAAAGAAGAAAGAAGAAGAGAGGAAGAGGGTAGATGAAGAAGAGTTGAGTAGATTGAAGAAAGAACTTGGTGAGATTGATGAAAAGTAAAGAAGAATTGCAAAAGAGAGGGAGCAATTGAGAAGGGAAGATGAACTTCATGAAGCACAAATGAAGTTGAAGTTGGAAAACCTAGAGAGGAAAGTGAAGAGTTGGCTCTTGAGGGTGAAAAAGAGGATAGTTTGGCTTGTGAAGAGGCTAATAGCAATAAAGAAGAAGGCTAATGAGGAATCCTTGAAGGTGAATGATGAGTTGAGATGCCAAGGTGAATGGTATGAGAATGAGAATGAATTTGGTGAAGGAGAACCTGATCTATGGGCATTGTATGCAGCCATAGAGGAAGAATGGAGAATCCATGGTGGGGTTGACTCACTTGAGATATTGGCACAAAATATTACTATGATGGAACAAGCTGATAATGAAATCAATGATGATGTTATATTTGTTTTTTCTAATCATTTTTATGCAGGTTTGTTGAGTGTTTACATGGATGAAAATGTTGGAGGTGCTTATGTTGAGTACCATTTGCTTGCGAAGAGTTACAATGAGCCACCAAAGCATGTAAATTTTCTTGCACGGTACAAACAGAAAGTACCTATGAATTGGAAGACCAGAAAGAGGAGTCAGCCATTCAAGGGAACCTTGAATCTTTTGTCCCCGGGAGTATGGTGTAGTAGCACCTATGGAACACCTATGAAGCACCTATGAAGACCTATGGAGACAAGGTGCACTAGGGTCACTGATAGGCCCTCATGTAGAATCAATGAGTAATTAGGTCTAAAAGGACGTTAAGGTCTTAAAATAATGTAATCATGGCCATTAGATCCAATAAATGCAATGAAAGGTAATAGAAAGGTCAAAAAGTGTAAAATTGTCAAAATTGGCAATTAGGCTTAGAAAGGGCTAAAATTGGGTTTTGAAGGGTAGAATAGGTTTGTGACGAATAAAAAGTGTTTAAATGTTTGTAAGGTCATATTAATACCATTTTTATGTGTTGGTAGAGTTAGGGTCAAGTTTGTTCATGTTGACAACTTTGTTTGTCAAATGACAACTTTTTGAGCAACTTTTATTGTCAAAATTGCAAAAAATGACAAAAATAGGTGGTTAGAGGTAGTTGGGTGGTTATGGTTCAGTCTTGAAGGCCAAAAGTGCTATAAAATATTGTTAAACAATTATTTTGGGGGATATGGTGAGTGTATGGTCGAAAACAATCAATTGGAGCAATAAAAACCATATTTTATGTGTATTTTCTGAGTTTTCAACGTGGACAATCATATCTTTTGTTAATTTTGATGCATTTGATGTTTTTATTTTGGAATATTATTGTTTGGGAATGATAGAGGAATTATTTAACCTTTATTTGGAAGTGGCATCATTCATTTTTATTGCGTTTAGCAAGAGTTCTTTGCATTTTACTAAAATTTGCTAGAACCTTGAACTAGGGTCACCTATGACCTTATAAATGTGATATCTTTTGTTTTGTTGATTAACCAAACCTCATTTTGGGCAGGGATGAGGGAAATGATGTATAATACCTTTAAAATTTGTGTTTAGGTGTCATAAAAGGTTTTTCACATGCTTCATAAGGTTTCCATGACTGTTGCAGTCACAGAGGGGCAGTTTGATTGTCACAGCCAATGATAGAGGCTTTGTTTGATATGACAAAGTGTGTTATGGCTAGGAGGGCTTAGAAGAAGGTTGGTTGGTGTTTTTAAAACCTTACTAAGGTGTTGGATCAAGTGGAGTTACCAAGGAAGGTCTTAAACCAGTGGGTTTCCAAAGATAGCAGTAGACTGTCATAGTGTGATAGAATGACAATCACAGAAAATTTAGCCTAACGCGGGGGCCATATCTCGGAGTTGAACTGTTGGATTTCTCTAAATGTTGGATATGTTGTTCCAAATAAATTTCTTCATAATATCACTAGAGATATTGAGAAGTTTTGAACCCATTCAAAAGTTATATACCTCTATGTATAGGTATATCTAAGAGGACAGCAAGAAGGTGACTTTGGTTTTATTTAATCAAAGTGTTAAGCATTTTTGGCTTGTGAACCTAGTTTGGAGTCTAGTGTATTGTAGGGCTTTCCAATGAAATGTTGGAAGAGTCTACCTTGGGGTTAGGGTATGGAGAGGATTAAGAGTCAATTGTTGATCCTTGAGTAGGGTCCAAAGGTGTGAGTAGGTCACTAAAACCTTTAAAGTGCAATCTTAAGCAATTTATGAGATGATCAATCATGATCAATAGAAGTTGGGATGTGAAGTTGGTTTCACCTGGCATGTAGAAGGATCCTCTGGAGTCTCACCTTGAGTGACTGAACCTTTGAGAGCTCTAGAATAAGGGATCCCTTTGCATCAAAAAGAAGAAGAAGGAAGAAGAGGAAAAGAAGAAGAAGGAAGAAGAGAAGAAGAGGAAGGAAGAAGAGGAAAAGCATAAGAAGGAAGAAGAGGAGAAGAGGAAAGAAACGAAAAAGAAAAAGGAAGAGGATAAAAAGAGAGAAGAATAGAGGAAGAAACAAGAGGAGAAAGTGAAGGCTACCAAGGTAGCCCAAGAAAAATAAGAAGAGGAGAAGAGAAGACAAGTGGAGGTCAAGGCCATAGAAGGAGAACAGATTCCTAAGGCAACTAGAGATCAAACCAAGCAGGTTGATTCCAATGGTTCCACTAATTTGACTCTTTCCTGTCTGACCCAATAGGTTGATGAGACTAAGCTACTGCGAAGCATTCAATTAGCATGGGAGAGATTGGAAGAACTGAGCAAAAAGAAAGAGAAGGATGTCATTCAGTTTCTTGTTGGCACCCTCTCCAATCCAATCCTTGGTACTAACCTCCTCAGCACTGATTCCTCATTGGCTAAGCTCAAATTTCTTTGCACAGTAGTTGATGACCAGGTACAATGTCTGGAAGATGTTGCCCAGGCCACAACAAAGAAAAGCCATGAAAAGGCACTCGCAGTTGCCCTAGTATAGCACATGAATGAAGACCGGGCAAAATTGCTTAAACAAAAAGGTGATATAAGTTCAGCTATGGGTGAAGGTCACCTACTCTTGAGTAAGATTTGCCAACCTCACCTATTTTGTGAAGATGCTTTGAAACAGAAGACACTATTACAAATGGAGTTATAGAAGTACATCGACACCTTCACACTGCCCTATGGTCTATTCACAACCTATGGACACACTGTTCATCATTATCAGCATCAGATTGCAAAGCTTGACTTAGAGATCTACAATCGGACTCAAGATCTACAAGAGCTTTAGTTGCTTCTATTGCCAAAACTATAGGTTCTTCAGAAGTTCTTCCTGAACTTAGAGGCTATCATTGTGACACGGGAATTGCACACCATAGATGCGATAGAAGAATTAGCCTTCCATATGAAGACCAAGAGTGAAATTTCTTCCTCGCTTCTTGAGTCGTGGTCTTCAGACATGAAGAATTTCATGCAAAACTTTAAATCTCTTTTTGAGAAGTTTTATTCTTTATTGTCATGAACACATACTCTATTTTTATATTATGCAAATGGTAATATTTTGCATTACTTTGTCATTGTTGGCAAAGGGGGAGTAGTGTATCTTAAAATTTTGGCAAAGTTTTACAAATTCCTGCACATGTAATTTTTGCAAAGGGAGTAGTATATATTCTTGGGGGGAGTAATTTTTCTTATGGCATCTTTTTTTGTTTTGCAAAAGCACTTGGATGTCAAAATTTTTCCTAAGTATTGCCATCAATTCAAAAGGGGGAGATTGTTGGTATTTTGATGATGTTTAAGTTCTGATTGTCAGTGATGAACACACACTTATTTGATGTATGAATTATTCTCAACCGGTAGTTGCTCTAACCGGTATTGTATGTATAGTCTTTGTTTGTTGAAGACTATCGGTGTTGTGCAGAAAATGCTTACCGATCTTAGTATGACCGAAGACCCCAAGCGGTATGAAGATGTCAAGTTGAATGAAGACCCCAAGTGACAGTTAAAATTTTGATCAGAACACTGTGTTCTAGTATTCCAGTATTCACTTATTAATCGGTGATCGGTATATTTGGTTAACCGGTATACATGTAATGTGTGATGAGTTATCATCCACCGACACTATGGTGGTGTTTTTGTGTCGTGTTACCAAATGTGTTTAGATGCACTGTACCTAGGAAATTGTAGTCTAATCTTATTGGACCGACATGAAATCAAGTTCCTATATAAGGACATCATGTCTAGGGTTTTCAAAAATAGAAGAGAAGTTGATGTGTGCGAAGTTTCTAAGAGAAGATTAGGTTTGATCTAGAAAAGGTATCTCATGACTGGTATTGAGAGTGCAAAACATAAAATATTGAAGTAATGCTTGAATGCATTAACAAGGAGTTGTCAAGGATCTAATCAAGCATTCTATACTACTATCTAGATCATTCACTTCTTGATTACTAATATCTTTGACAAGTCTGAAACCCTTAATCGGGTAGGCCTAGCCAAACCTATTGTAAATCCTCTAACAAGGTGGTTCATAGTTGTGAATCTGAAATCCTTTAAAAGGGTAGTCTCTAATAGGACTTATCTCCTAATAGAGATCTGGATTCCTAATAGGATTTGTTCTGGTGAAGAACATTGTAAGACCTTAACTAGTCTGGTTACTATTCTGCAGATAGTTGACTTGTGAGTTTTACTCACCATGGTTTTTCCCATTTGGGTTTCCACATCAAAACATCCTGTGTTATGGTGATTGTAATTTTGTGGGTGAATGTTTTATTTTCTATTTGTCTTGTTTATGATCTAATCAGTTTAATGTTTAACCCTCTACACTAGTCTGTAGTTAAATTGCTTAAGTGTTTGTTTAAATTACTAGGTATACTAATTCACCCCACCCTCTTAGTATTCATCATAGATAAGATCATTTTGATCATCTCAAGCTAGTTTTCCAGAAGTGTTTGGAATTTGGAATTTCATTGAACCCAAAGAAATACATCTTTGGGGTCCTACAAGGGAAATTATTGGGACACAGTGTGTCAAAAGGAGTCTCCATCGATCTAGATCAAGTGAAGGCAATAAAAGAGCTTCCTATTTTCATCAACAATAAGGGTGTTCAGTCCTTCCTAATCAAGGTCAACTTTGTTAGCCATTTGATCTCAAACTTTGTTGGAATGGTGAGGCCTATCATGCTAATATTTAAAAGGGAAATAAATTTTAAATGGAATCCTGAAGAAAAAGAGGCATTTGAGAAAATCAAAGATGCCATCTCTTTTGCTCCAGTACTCTCAAACCCTGATATGTCTAGATATTTCATAATGTATTTTTTTATAGCATTGTCATGGTACTAACCCAGAAAGATGCAAACAAAAAGAGTGAGTGTCTCATAGCCTTTCATTCTAGAACTCTAAAGGTGTAATGCCTACCAAAATACCCTAGAGAAACTAAACATCTAACATGTAAATGGATATAATTTTTTTTTATTAACATCTATTAATAACTAACGTAACCCATAACATCTTCATTTAACTACATTTATTTACAATTTATCCATTATGAACATGAATCATTACACATTTCACTAATTAATGCAAGAAGAAATAACATAACATCATTAATCTTTCCCTGGGGTACTTTAATGTCATTACTTAATTAACTTAAATATTGACATCCTACTCACATGATAAACTTATTCCATCTTGAATTAATGCATCATATTAAATTTCCTAATCATGAGATATGCAACCTATCAAATTATATATCCATCATGATATGCATTCCATTCTACCATTTTACTAACATATTACATTCCTTCTTTAAAAATGCAAGACAACCCCATATTTCTACATTCATTTTATGCACCAAATATAAATGTGTTGTAACCCATCATTTCCTATCTACATGCTCTTATCCTTTTCCATGATACTGCAATCCTAATGCATGGGTATAATCCATCCTTACTAATCCATTTAAACATACTTCAATAGCATCTAATACTAACATGATCTCATTCCATCTATTATGATTATCTACTCATAATATATAAACTATAATTCATTCTTCAATCCACATGATAAACTAATTCTCTTATTTCTTTACTTAATCATGAGCAAGAAAAACATCACAGTATTCCTTCAATCATAAAGTTCATTTACTAACTTACAAACATATAACTATATAAATCCATTACTTTCAATATAAGTACATGGGATACATCAAATACAAGTAATTTACTATCTATTTAGCATGATATACCTTCCATTACTATGCAAATCAATCTATTTCCTATTAGTTTCATCTTGAAGCCTCAATAGCTTTTAACCCCATTTTTCCTTTACATTCAAATTTTCACATGGACATATATATCTCCAATATCATGATTTACCTATTAACAACATGATATATTCACATTCCTAATTCCTTCATAACATCGTAGTTTTCACATAGCACCATAAGCATATCCATGAATCCAGTATCAATAGTTTCCTTTCCTAATCAAACTACACATACAACCACTTTCCTAACATGATCATTTCATTTCACACCCAATTCATAACACAAGAATCCTAATATTTTCCTTCCACAATCCTTTTGCATTCTATGAACACTTTTCCTAATTTCCAAAGTGTACACATAGAGACATCATTATCTAAACCTTATCCATATTATCTAACATCCTCAATACTAACATTTAGGATTATTCCATTTCTCAAGGTTCTTTCACATATTAAATCACAATCTAAAGAATAACCATAAAATTCCTTTCTAACCAATACAAGGAGATCATATTATAAATCACATCTATTTCAATTGCAACTCCATTGCCAAATTTGGGTACATGAAATCATTCCCTTCATTTAAAAAGAACATATCCATACATCTCATTTTCCATATTTACCAATCATGACATACCCTAACTACCATTTATGAACTACGTACGAATACATTTACATAACAACACATCATGAACATAGCTCTTCCTTTTACATGATTCCATCTTCCACATACAAGATACTATATACATGCATTCCATAATATTCATTACATTAATTTGCTACAAGGTACATCCATATTCCATCAAGAAGGACAATCCACATCCATGCACAAAGAATCCAAGAGAACATCTCAATGTCTAAAACACACCAACCACCTGACCACGTGGAACCAAAGGAACCACACCCTATGATAGGAGATGGCACAAGGTCCCAACACACACTCTAAGACTAAGCTAGCACCTAAAACCAAAGAGACTAATCATACAGGAACTCTCATGCATGAACCAACACAATACAACAAGATTAAACTCCTAGAGGCATACAACTCAAGAAGGCATAAATGCATCCAATAAGGCATAATCATAAATCATCAAGGGGAACACATGTAGGAGTGGAGTATAATCACATGCCATCCTCAAAACATAATAACATAAGGCACTAGCCTAATGGACATGTGGAGCCATCTCAACCTATGAGAGACTAAGGGAGATTAGCTTACCATCTTCATGACCTTCTCATGTTTATCCTAAAAAATCCTCCCTAGGACTAAGTCATGAGGCTCAAATAAATGTATTATCTTATTAATGAATCTAGCTACCCAACCCATAAATTATTAGGTTATCACTTATTTACAAATCAAGGTAAACTCCAATCTGCCTTGGTGGTCTAGATTTCATGCATCCTTACAAGGAACCTTATGCAAGCCTATCTCTCATGACCCCAGTCATCACAGAAAGCCCACTCCCCCTAACATGGCCTAACAATAAATCAAAAGAGGCTCTAAACCATAATAAAACATGAAAATATAGCATTCATATGAAGCAAAGAACATCCACTCATACTATTGCAACATACGCAAGGCCACAACATAATCAAATATAATAAAATGAGCCTCTTGGCCAATAAATAGAAGGCATACATGTTGGAATTTGCATGAAGATTGCATTAATGATATGTTATGTTGTCATTGATGTCAATTAACTCATAATGATATTGTTGATGTTGTTGATATTGTCTTGTATCCGGTAGGATGAGCTAAGTGAAGGAAACCGTAAACCGGTATGTAAGTTTGTGAGTTGAACCGGTAACCGGTAAAATGTTAAACCCTATCTATTGATGTAACCGGTAAACCCTACCTGTTGTTTTTGTTAAACCCTAACTGATTAAGGTTGTTGAATTGGTTATGTTGGTTTATGATATGATGATGAGTGGTAATGATTGTGACACATATTGTTATTGTATGAAGACAATTTTAAGTGTTTTTGGCACGTTGTTGTAATATTTTTTTCTATCTAGGGAGTGAGAAAAGTTTATTGCATATAATGAAAAGTGCATGATGAGTTACTGAGATCGAAGAGGTGATCAAGGAGCGGTAGAGGATTTCTTGATTAATGTGTAGAGATTGCTATGTAATCTAACAGTCATACTTGAACCGACTTGTTTGTAATCTCTATGAGAATTAGACTTATGTTGTGTTGCCAACCTAATTGATTTGTTTATAAGGTCAATGAATTTATTTTGTTTAGGGTGTTGGCAAAGATCAATTGAGTGTGTGGTTTCTAAACTGGATGATGTATCTGCAGTTTGAGTAAAGGCAGATAGGAGCGTAAAAAGGATCTGATCAAGCAAGTGTAGTGCTATTCAGATAGATCAAGCAAACTCCTATTGTTTTCTAACAATTACAACATAACTAAAATCCCCTAATTGGGTAAGTTCTAACAAGCTTGGTGACCTTTGAAATCCTCTAACAAGGTGATCCATTAGCTTGGATTTTCAAATCCTCTACCGAGGTTACTCCTAATAGGGTATTGCTTCTAACAAGGCATTTGTATTCAATCCCTTAACCAGGTGGTTCTTAATAGGATCAATTCTTAATAGGACTTTTGTAAAGCTTTATCAAGCTTGGCTCCTAACAGGGCGAACTTTAGAAGAGTTCAAATAGTTATTTTGTGAGTCTCATTTCACTATGGTTTTTCCCATTTGGGTTTCCATGTCAAAAATATTTGTGTCAAGTGGTGAATGTTTTTGTGGTTATGATATTATGGTTGATTTGATTAACTACTTAACTATTTTAATAAGTCATGATAACCAGAAGCATTGAGAAATGAAGTCTATTGACATATAATAAAGCATTTGGATTTTTATGTTTGATGTTGTAATAGTCAACCGATTTATCTTATGAGTTTTTATCTTGACAATGGAATTTCATTGATAAGTTTACTTTGAGAGATTGAAATTGAGATTGGGAAAGTTTGTATTAGTTTTCTATTTACTAATTCACCCCCCTCTCAGTAATCTACTAGATACTTATTATTTCATCATATCATAAATTGGTATCAGAGAAATTAGGTCCTCTAAGATCTAAGCCTAACAACTTGAGGTAAAGATCTTGCAGATCATGATGAAGAAGGAAGGTTTGAAGTTTAATAAAGAGAACTATAGGATATGGTGTGACAAAATGAAAATTTACATCAATATTATGGGAAGTCAGTATTGGAAACATGTCAATACTAAATATGTTGCACCCACTAGGATTTTGACTGATGATCAGAAGAAAGAACAACAAGAAAATCATCAAGAATTAGAGGCCATTATCAGTTCCCTATCTGATGTTGAATATGTAGATGTTCATGGTCTATAGATTGCACATGAGGTATGGAAAAAACTTGAAGAGATTTATAGAGGTGATGAACATGTTAAGATTGCTAAAGAGGAGAGTCTAAGAGGAAAGTTTGATGACATGTGTATGGTTGAAGGTGAGAATATCCAATAGTATGGTCAAAGGATAAAAGAGATAATCAGTGAAATTAAGAGTGCAAGAGGGAAAGTGGAAGATGCCATAGTGATCATTAAGGTACTGAGAACCCTGCTACCAATCTATGATATCTAAGTTGCAGCCATTCAGGAGCTAAAGTCCATAGACAAAACTAAGGTAACTCTCGACTCCGTCATTGGCAAACTTACTGCTTTTGAATTGAATGGTTATGATGGTATTATACAAAAATTTGAGTCTGCATTTAGAGCTTTTGTTTCTAACCCATCTGTGAGAAAAAAGTAGAGATACTAGTGATGGTTATGAATCCAGATCTAGCAGAGATGTTGATGATGAAGACAATTTAGTGGATCTTGAAGCATTATTGGCAAAGCGGTTTACTATAGGCACTGGTAAATATAGAGGTAAATTACCTTTAAATTTTTTTGATGCAATAAGATTGGTCACATAGTTGTTAATTGTCCTAATGGTGAAAATGAACACAAGTGAGAGAAATTCAAGAAGTATAAGGGTAAAGGCAAGGGAGATTGTCTTATTGCTGTTGATGGCGGTATCACTAATGAAGAATCTGATGGTGATGCTAATGAAGATATTGTGTTTGTAGCTATTAAGGAAGAGATATCAGACCAGAAGGCATTAGTGTCCAAGATGGATAACTCAGATGATTGGATCATTGATAGTGGTTATTCACATCATATGACCAGTGATCAGAGTAAATTTCTTTCTTTGAAGGAATTTGATAGTAGAGTTATAAGATTTAGTAATGACATACCCTGCATGGTTAAAGGTAAGGGAATTATTTCTCTTAATGGGAAGAGCAATGCAGATGATGTCCACTAGGTTGAAGGTCTAAAGAACAATCTTTTAAGTGTGGCACAACTCAATGACAAAGGATACCCACTCGATTTTAAAAATAGTATGTGCAAAATCTTTGACAACAAAGGCGAATTGATTGCAACTGGGAAGCAAACTAAAGGTAACCTATTTCACCTTAATCCTAAAGTTAGTAATTGTTTAATTGCAAAAATAGATGATAGTTGGCTTTGGCATAGGAGATTTTATCATATAAACTTTGATAACATTGTTAAAGTGAGTAAGTCCAAGACAGTGAGAGGTTTACCTCAATTGGACAAACTGGTTAATGCTCTTTGCAAAGAATGTTAGTTAGGAAAGATGGCATCCTCAACTTTCAAGAGAAAATCTTTTTCAGCAGAGCAATTGTTAGATTTGGTTCATATAGATCTTTGTGGACCAATAAGAAAAAAAAGTATTCAAGGTGACATATATTTCATGATCCTCATTGATGATTTCTCAAGGATGATGTGGGTCACATTCTTGAAGGATAAGACTGAAGCTTTTGGTAAGTTCAAGGCATTCAGAGCCTTAGCTAAGAAGGAGAGCGATAAGAAGATAAAATTTCTAGTGAATTTACTTCTAAGGAATTCACTAGATATTGTGAAGAGAATGGTATCAAATGACAACTTTCTGCACCAAGGACACCACAATAGAATGGTATAGTAGAGAGGAACAACCAATTAGTTGTTGAAGCTGCTAGGACAATATTGATAAAAAAAGGTGTAGCGAAAACCTTTTGGAGAGAAGCTATCAGCACAATTGTCTACACTATGAACCGAGTTTTGGTAAAAAGAGGTAAGGACAACTCCTTACGAATACTGGTATGGAAGATCACCTGATGTTAGTTATTTCAAGATATTTGGAAGCAAATGTTTTATTAAGAGAGGTGATTATATTAGCAAATTTGAGGCTAAAAGTGATGAAGGTATATTTCTTGGCTATTCCACCAAGAGTAAGACCTACACGTGTTTTAACAACTAGACATGGAGAATTATTGATAATGTTGATGTTTGAGTGGATAAATATGTTGGTATTTTGGTATGGTTTTTTAATTGATGTCAACACCTATCAACACTTATCAACACTTGGAGATTCTTGATTATGTTCACCAGCATGATTCAATGACTTATGCACAGTCACTAGTATCTGGTTCACCGGTAGGTTATATTGTTCACCAGAACTTGGAATAACTTGGAGATTACTTGGTTATGTCGAAGACATTATTTGGACACTTTGTTTTGGTAATTTGGTCATTGACCTAATCGGGTTTGCATATTTGCTGTTATCGGCAAATAGGTCTAGGTTATGCACCAACAAGCATTATCCACTCCAGATCAGCATGACACATTATGAAGATGATTTGTTATTATTGTAAATGCATTGAGTTGACATGATGCATCTCATATTGATTCATTTGTAACTGATTTCATTGTAATATCTTTAGTGAGCCCTATAACTTCATCAAGATTTTTTTTTTTTGGATTAGATATCATATAATCATTACATATCAGCTCATTCGAGCATCCAACTTATTACAAATATCATCTCCTTTCGAGAAAACTAACAACAAGTGGAAGACCAAGGGTCACAACTTAGAAATCCACTTAGGAAGACCAAGAGTCTACATAAAGGTGTCCCTCATGGGAGTTGAACTTGGGTCTCCACATTGAGAACTCAATGCTTTAACCAACTAAGATCAACCCCTTGGACTTCATCAAGATTAACAAAAGTAGGAGATCTAATAGGAATAGAACTTGAACCATGATTTGTCTTAAGCATTTTGCGTCTT
This sequence comes from Cryptomeria japonica, assembly GCF_030272615.1. Classification (NCBI taxonomy): domain Eukaryota; kingdom Viridiplantae; phylum Streptophyta; class Pinopsida; order Cupressales; family Cupressaceae; genus Cryptomeria; species Cryptomeria japonica. Next base: position 492,275,619 of record NC_081408.1, read on the forward strand.
GGAGAATTAGGTTGTGTAATTCCCACCAAAATACCCTAGAGAAACTAAGCTTCTAACATACTAAATGGAGATAAAAAAATTAACATATCAACTAATGCAACACATAACATCATCTATAATTACATCCATTAACATTAATCATTATGAACATGAATTATAAACACATTAACTAATTATGCAAGCGAGATAACATCACAATCATTACTACTATCTCCCTAGTGTACCTTAATGTCATTACCTATTACAACTATCATAAGCAATAACATTATACTCATTTGATTACCACACTTATTAAATCTTACCCTTAATCTTAAATGAATGCAACTTATATAATTTATTTTGTTATGATATGCAATCTATTTGATTGTTTATCCATTATGAGATGCACTCTACTCCATTATCTAATTGCCATGAGATGCTTACTTCTTCAATGCAAGACTAACCCCTTTTCTTTAATTCATTTTTATTGCCTAATCCAAATGTTCTTAAACCCTTAGCCATATCCTATCTACATAATCTTTAACCCTTCACAATGATAATACAACATAGTCATTTTATCCATGCCTCTCATGCATATAAATTTATAACATGATCTTTTCCTTAACATGAATTCCAAAGGCATAATGCAAGATTACTAATGTTTCTCTTAGGTACGTGCCATGCATAATCTTCTATCTTACCAATGCAATCACATAAATAACATCATTACCTAACATGACATTAATTAATAATCTCAATTCCTACATTTAAAACATTCCATTCTCTTAAGCTTCTTTCAAATATTAATCCACATCCTAGATGAGAACCATGAAATCTAAAAATAGTACAAATAATAACATAAATCAATTCCTTTTCAAATCTAAATATAATACAAGATGGTATTTTTATGAAACCATTTACTTTCATTATACAAGATCATCACCATACATCTCATAGTATCATTATTAAAAATCATGTCATAATCCTAAGATACTAATTACAATACAATTACAATCATATGAATAATACATCATGAGTATGGCTCTTCTTAATATATATACATCTTTACATGATATTACATTACAAGAATCCAAGATATCCAATACATAAATCTGCTACAAGAAACATCCATAAGATGATACAAGAGAAGAATCCAAATCCATGCATGAAGAATCCAAGAGAACATCCCAATGGTTGAAAAGAACCAACCACCCGACCATGTGGAACCAAAGGAACCACTCCCTGTGCTAGGAGATGACACAAGGTACCAACACACACTCTAGACCTAAGCTAGAACCTTACAACCAAGGAGACTAAATAATACAAGGACTCTCAAGCAAGAACCAACCACAAGAAATCACAATAAGAAACTCCTAGAGGTGTACAAATCAACAAGGTATAAATGCAATCCAACAAGGGGGACACATGTAGGAGTGGAGTGTCATCACATGACATCCTGTAATAAATACTACATATAAGGTACAAGCTTGATGGACATGTGGAGCCATCTCAACCTATGAGAGACCAAGGGATATTGATGTGTCATCACAATGGCCTTCCCAAGCTTATCCTAAAACATCCTCCCTAGGATCAAGTCATGGGGATCAACTATTAAGTATCTTGATTAATGAATCTAATTACCTATCCCATTAATTCATTATTAATGTTATCACTTGTTTACAATCATGGTAAACTTCCAATGTGCCCTGGCAATATAGACTTCATGCATCCTTACAAGGAACCTCATGCAAGCCTATCTCCCATGATCCCGGTCATCACAACGAAGCCCACTCCCCCTAACATGTTCCCAAACATAAACATAACAAGACATGTAAATCTGAAAGTCATAATCAATAACATGTAGCTATATGCATACATGGACATCCAAATATCACATCATCAAATAAAGCAACAAGAGCCTCATAGAAGAACAATGCATCAATGTCATACCAAGGAAACCAAATTTTCTCACAAATGAAATAAACACCAACAACAAGGCATGTCAATTTCTGGTTTAAGAGAAATAAATCAAGCCTCTCTATCATGACTTCTCAACATGAAGAGAGCATAATCCATATCAGCAAAACATATCAACATATAGAAGTAAAACCATAAAAGATTATCAAATCTGATGATATAGGACTGGAAAAACTCAACAGACTTCCAAACATTCCTATAGTATGAAATCCAATCAGAAAATGACATCACAAATTGAAAAACTTGATAAAATACACAATAAAATAGATTAGTGCATCTGAATAATAGACTTATGCATACGACAATTATTGTGGCGCATTTGATTAATTCTGAGGCACATTTAACGCATTCTAAAGCACCTATATTTACTGTTTTAGTGTATACAAACAATTCAGTAGCACATTTATCAAAATCATTAGCATATATGATTAAATATTTAATGCATATGAAATAAAACATAAAATTGACAGAAAATAGCTAAGTTACGAATAGAAATTAAAAATCAAGGTAAAATGGTTAAATCCAGAAACCAAGCTGATAAATGATGCCCAGTCAAGACAAAACAAGAGCAACAATCGGATTGAAATCTATAAATACATGAAGTATAAATTGCAAATTCAAAACATAAGAGTTCTGACTCAAATATCACAAAATACACTTCATGGCAAGCTCATTCCAATCCATAACACATTTTCTATTCAACATAGCATTCATGGAAGAATAGGAACTAAATATAATCAGCTATAACAAAAGAACCAAGAGTATATCTCTACAACTCTCCCTTCACGGGAATGCCCACCTAGGAAAACTTAAACAGACAACCAAACTCACAAATTAGCCCAAAAACTACTGAACACAACAAGAATCTCTAATAATCTACTAAACCTATAATAATATGAAGCCAAATATAGGGATATCACAAATAAGCAATTGCATAGTGCCGTGCATTCACGACAATACTCCCAACCAATAAAAATAAAGTATTTTTCCCCTTTCCTAAAGTTAAACTTTATAATTAAATCTATGCAAGGAAATATTTTCCCCAAAACTATAGTCTAACTATAGGGAGTATAATTTTCTGAAATACACACATACAACCATATTTCTGCAAACACGAAGAATACACAGGGAATAAAAAATTAAAATGCAAAAGAAGGAATTCCACTGACCTGCAAACACAAGTAATGGCAATGAAAATCTGGTGAAGCACCCACAAGAAATCCAACAAACTCCAAGCCAAAATCCAAGCTCCCAAAATCAAAGTTGCAGAAAGTTTTCAAGAACTATAACCCAATAACAAGCTCAAGCTGCCGATTAAAATGAAAACCAAACCAAAACCCTAGCCTCCAAACCAAAACCCTAACCTCAAAATCAACCAATAATAATAGAGGATAGGTAAGGGAAATATAAAACACTTTTTGTAAATATAAGTGGGATGTAAAAAGAATATAGCACAAGATACTTTATTACTCCCACATAAATAATAATTAAATTATACAAGTACTATAGACTAAGATTAAAAAAATCAAATGGGTAATTAAATATCCATCAGATCACATGATTAATAATGATAGTGTCGCCATCCATATAAATCATCAAAATAGAATATGTCCAGGTAATGTCTAACATGATAATGAGTAACTGAATCACATATATAATCATAATTCAAAACACCATAAAGAGTCTAGATAAGTCTATCATGCATGAAATAAAATTCAAGTCAAGGATGGACACTACAGGTTGAACATTCTTATTAGGAGAAAATGGAATTGTGTCAATAGTTGGTGTTTTAGGAGAAGAAATGGTTTGGGAAGCAAGTTCATGGGCTCTAGCATGATGTGTCTATGTTGGTTTTCTCTCACACAATGGTTTCATTTAGTTTTAGCTGAAGGTTGTGAAGGTATAGGTTCATCAGGTATAGGTTTATTTTCTGCTTTTAAGGAAGGATACATAGGAGGAGGTTTTTTAGGTTGAACAATAGGAGAGGTCGGTCTCTTCCCTTTGTAAGATGTAGGAGGTGGAACCACACCATATAAAGGAGGCATGGGAGGTGTAGGAACGAGACCAGGTCCATCATGAGGAGGAGGAATAGGTATACCCTTAGGAGGAATTTCTTGACACTTGGGAGGAGGAGAATTTCTATCCTTGGGAGGAAGAGTGGATTCATCCATAGGAAAAGGAATAGATTACTCTTTGGAAAGAAGATTATTTCATTCCTTAGGAGGAAGAATAATCTTATCCTCAAGAAGAGGTATATGATCATCAAGAGGAAGATTAAGTGTTGGATTTCTAGGTTTACTCAATGACAAAATCATCTCATTTTTCCATTTTTGATATGATTTAAAGAGAGCATCACTTCTAGGTTGAAGAGGTTGGAATTATTTGGACCAAAAATAATCAAGACAAACATCTCCATGCCTCACCCTAGGTTGACATATGCTATGATTAACAGTTATGATTTCACCATTATGAGGAAATTTCAAACACTTATAAATAGTATAAGTGATCTCTTTCATGGGAGAGAGCCAAGGATGTCCCAACTTCACATGAAATTGATCGGATGTAGGGAGTGTGTTATGTTGTGCAAGCTTCAAACACACAAAGTCTCTATTTATATAGATTCTACTGTTAAGAAATAATATCATGACCTTTGTGATTTACTTTCTCAAACAATTTTCATTTTATCAGAGTGAGTTTGTTAGATCTCTAGAATTAAGCTTTTTCATGGTAAATTATGTCGGTGAAAAGCTGCAAAATCATAGGGTTTTTCTTGGAGTTTAGCAGTGAAGTTGGGGTTACAATTTGTAAGTTTAATCTATAGTTAATTAGATTTTTTTGTTTCAAAATTTTGTAGGTTCTTCAAATTGATAGGTCGCATTGACATTTCTTTAATTCGCGGATGTTTTTTATTTTTTATTTTTTTCAACTTCTTCAGCTAATGCATCATTGTTAGCTTCAACTGAAGAACTATTATCAGATATTTCTAATAGTTGTTTAGTCAAATCTCTCCTTTTGACTTGTGAAGCTTTAAATCTGACCCTTAGGGTTTCAAGATCTTCCTTGGTAGCTTCAAGCACTCTAGCCATCTCAAAGTATCTCATATCCCCCATGGTGGATTTAGGGTTTCCTTCCAAGTGATTTAGCCTTAAGGAATTTGGGCTCTAATACAAATTGATAGACTTATAAATCACTGAGAAGAGGGGGTGATTCAGTGACAACAAAAACAATACCACTTTAAACACTGACCGGTAGAGATACTTAACAAGTTTAATAAACACTATGCATGCAATCCAAAATGATATTAAAGCATCCACAATAAGTAAAACATCAACCATAACACAAGTTTTTATACGTGTAAAACCCAGATGGGAAAAACCATGGTGAGATGGGACTCGCAAGTTAACTATCTACAGTGATAGATAACTAATCAGTTAAGGTCTACAAAAGTGCTCTGCTAGGAGTGAATCCTATTAAAGATCCCAAAGCTCTATTAGGAGCTATACCCTATTAAAGGTAGTACCCTATTAGGAGTAACCTTAGTAGAGGATTTCATAATCCAAACTAATGGATCACCTTGTTAAAGGATTTGTACAATGAATCTTGTTAGAGCTTATCCGGTTAGGAGATTTGACTATTGTAGTGATTAGAAAAAATAGGTGGTGTGATCTAGAAGTAGCACAACTTGCTTGAATAGATCCTCTTTTGCACACTCACAACTACATCACCAACATATTCTACAATGCCTTAAAAAACTTAACACTTCTATCTCACATCATATCATATCTTATCATAATGTCATTATATAGATATTTAGATTTCATGTCGTCTTAAAAATCATATCACAATTTCCTAGGTGTAGTGTATCTGAACAATCTAACATAACTCATCACAAATGACTGCCAAAATTTGTCGGTTAGGGGTAACTCATCACAACTGATGATAACTCATCACACAATCAATAAATACTAGTTGGAACACTAGTACCGGTTAGAGTTAACCACTTTCAATACATAAACTAATTGTCCTTCGTTTCTTCTTTGATGGTCTCCACAGAATCTCCACGTTGATTTCAAGCCATTCCTGCATATACCGGTTATCTACATGTAACAGTTTGACACTCTCTAAACCATCATATACTAAACTTCCAATACTAGTTGCAATACATATAACTTTAGAAGCAATACTGGTTTGTCTAAGATTACAATGACAATGTGAACATATGTGTGTGTGTACATGTTCCATCAATGACAACACATGAAGTCATACATTACAATCATCATCAAGCCAAAAAATTTCAATAAGAAAACATAAAAATGAACTCATAAAATGCATCTACTATGCCTAATAGAGTTTTGGTTCAAGCTTTGACTATTCTGGTTCAAGCTTTGACTATTCTGGTTTTGAAACCCTACTCATTTGGTCTTAGGTTTTGGTATATATGTAAGATCTCATTTGTGAGATTGTAATAGGAAGAGTGGAAGAGTAATAAAATAAGGTATACGTGAATATAAGAAGAGCTATACATGCAGACATCATTCAAGATTGAAGGAAGATTTGAAGAAGGCAAAATAGAGCTTAACCAGTACTAAATCCAACATACGAAGATGTTATTTTGAGTAGTACACTATCATTGGATTTAACCATCCAATTGTAGTCAGTGTGACTACTATTTTTTGATTGAGCAGTGAGCTCTAGGCAGTTGGTCTTTCTGCATGTACAGACTCCATTCTGTACACATATACTATCTACAATAGTATCATCTGATTATGGGTAAGGTTTCCCACCATGGTTTTTCCCCTTATAGGGTTTCCATGTATAAATATCTATGTTATGTGTTGTGGATGTTCTTGTCTTTCTGTTTCATGCATTAAAGTTTACTGGTACTGCAACTAACTGTTAAACTGTCTACTGGCTTAAAGTTTGGTTCACCGGTATTAAGCATTAAGTTTGGTTAAGTTAGTTTTAGTTTGAAATTCATTTACAACTGATTCACCCCCCCCCTCTGAGTTGTCTCTGGGACCTAACAATTGGTATCAGAGCCTTGTCCTCTTATTGTGGAAGTTTAATAGCTTGAGGAGATCCAATGTCTTCTAACTACTTCAGGAAGGATAGTCCTAAACTTGATGGAACTAACTATGGCATATGGAAGATCAGGATGGAGACACATCTAAATTGCATTGATAAGGACATATGGGATGTTACAAAGAATGGCTATGTTGCTCCTACTCAAGGTCAACATATTCCACCAACCTTGGCTAAAGATGAAGAAAATGATTGCAAAGAAAGAGAAGCACTTTTGAGCGCATTGTCAATTCAGCAAATAATGGGATTATCAGATAGATATACTACTAAAGCTATTTGGGACAAGTTGGAAACATTGAATGAAGGTGATACCACAGTCAAAATTGCAAAACTAGAATGCTTCCGAGTCAGGTATGAAAATCTAAAAATGGAAGAAGATGAAAGGATTTTTTCTTTAATGGAAAGAGTAAATGAAATTGTTTCTAAATTTTTAAGAGCATTTCCACTAGCATATAAAATGAAAGTAACTGTTATAAATGAATTGAGAACAATGCCTAATGCATCAATATCTAGAGACACTTTGGTTGGAAAAATTTCAGCCTTTTAACTTGAGGAATTTGGTCTTGTTTCTACAATTTAGAGAGATTTAGCTTTCAAGGCATCATCATCATCTGTAGCATCATTATCATCATCTGATAAATCTGATTGGAAAGCCTTTTATGCAAGAGAACTGGAAGAAATCAGAAAAGATAATGAAGAATTGGAAGAGCTTGAAGCACTATTTGCAAGGAAAATGCCTAAAGGTCCAGTTGGAAGTAAGTATGAAGGTAAAGCACAATTTAAATGTTTTAACTGCAATAAAATTGGTCATATGGCATCTAGGTGTCCTGATAGACATGCAAGATTGAAAGAAGAAGCTAAAAGAACATAAAAGCCTAACCTTGAATATCAGAGATACAGATTTAAGAAAAATAGAGATAAATCTTGTTACTATGCTAATGAAGGAGTTACTAATGATTCTGGTGAGGAACCAACAAACAATGGATGGGTTTTTGTTGCTATAATAGAAGATAAACTGGCACCCACTATTCAACCAGTAGAGTAAGCCCTGGCAGCTAAAATTGAAGATAAAGATGAATGGCTCATTGATTCTGGATGTTCACATCATATGACTAGTGATAAAAGCAAATTCTTAACCTTTCAGGAATACAATGGAGGTCTAGTGAGATTTGGAGATGATAAAGCTTGTTTGATCAAAGGAAAAGGCACTATATCTTTTAATGGTAAGCACAATACTAATAATGTTTACTATGTTGAAGGTTTGAAGCAAAATCTTTTGAGTGTTGGTCAATTAGTTGAAAAAGGATTTCAGTTACAATTCAAAAATGGTAAATGCAAAATCATGAATAGAACTGGTTTGGAAATTGCAATTAGTAATTAGACTAGAGGTAATATATTTCATTTGAATAACAATGAGAAAACATGATTGATTGCACATATTGATTTGGTTATGGCATAATAGACTTTGTCATGTAAATTTTAATTGCATTGTGAAAATCAGTACAACTAAGGCAGTAAGGGATTTACCTAAGATTGTTAAACCTCACAATCCGGTATGTAAGGAATGTCAATTTGGAAAGCAAGTTAGAGCATCTTTTAAGAGTATTTTAGAAAAATCTAATAATGCTCTTGACTTAATTCATATTGATTTATGTGGTCCAACAAGAACTAGAAGTCTACAAGGAGATAGGTATTTTATGCTAATCATTGATGACTATTCTAGAATGTGTTGGGTTACTTTTCTCAGGGAGAAATTAGAAGCACTTGGGAAATTCAAAATATTCAAGGTGATCATAGAAAATGAAACCGGTAAGAAAATTAAATGTTTGAGATCAGATCAAGGAGGTGAATTCACATCTAAGGAATTTAATACATTTTGTGAATTGAATGGAATCAAAAGATAGTTATCATCCCCAACCACCCTAGTAGAATGGAGTTGTGGAAAGAAAGAACATAACTATTTTGGATGCATCTAAAAGTATGTTATCAGAAGCAAATCTACCTCATGTATACTGGAGAGAAGCAGTGAGTATAATGGTTTACACATTCAACAAAGTTCACATCAAAGTTAAAACCGGTAAGACCCCTCATGAACTATGGTTTGGTAATACTCCTACTCTTAAATATTTTAGAATATTTGGAAGTAAATGTTATATTAGGAGAGATGAGTATATTGGAAAATTTGATCCTAGAAGTGATGAAGAAATATTTCTTGGCTATTCATCTAAGAGACCCGCTCAGCAACTTTCTTACAATAAAATTCTAAGGTAAAATTATCCTTCTTTTGCACTTGAGCTTTCTTTTCTCTTCTTCTCCTCTTCAAGCATCATCTTTCTCTAATATGATCTTCTTTTTAGGGATATGATCTTTATGACAACGTTCAATCACCAACTGAACTTCGTATTCCAATGTGCATTTTCTAAATATGGAGTTTTGCACCACGCTTGTCTACTTTCCTCTATCACTCACCATTAATGGCTTTTCTATTTCCTTCACCTAATAGGTACAAATATCAACTCTTCTTGCAAGATTAGTGCGATTTATTTTCTAGCTTGTCTTCCTCGAGCTACAATATTTCAGCATCCTCTGTGACTTGCGGGCTACTCATTAAAGTTGACCTACATGCAGATTTGTTTCATCGATGCACACTCCACCAACCTGTGCAATACCTCCACCTAGCATCCAACTTTCATGATTGTTAATATCCCCCTTTTCTTGGATTCCTATGTCGGTTTGACATATTTTGTCTATCAAGGTTGAATATTGGTTTAGTCTATGTTACTGGTATAACCATCAACCTCTTCTTTATTTTGTATACCGGTTGTTGTGTCTTCATGATACACACACAACCTTCATCCCAGTTTATGCCTTATGGGTAATCCTTCCTTCTATTTTCTCACTCTCATATGCATTTCCATCATATTGGTCACCACTTCTAGTGGTAACCTTTCAAGCCGATTGATATCAATGACAACTAAATGCCAAATTGCCAACAATCTCCCCCTTTGGCATTGATGTCAACTTGTTGCAAGACACTTCATACCCTCATATTTCTCTCCCTTTGACACAATTCCAAAGGGTACTATACACTCCCCTTGGATCCATTTTAAGATCCCCCTTTGAATGCCATAAACTCCCCCTAGGGAGATGAGACAACTCCCAACTTGTGTTGGAGGTACTCAAAGGTGCCCACCGGTAATGGTTTGGTGAAATTGTCTGCTACTTGTTCATTGATAGGGACATAATCCATCCTTACCTCTTGTCCTTCAAACTTCTCTTTGATTAAATGATGCTTGATAGCAATGTGCTTTGTTCTGGAATGTATCACTAGATTCTTAGCTAAGTTGAATTATCACACCGGATGATAATAGGATCAATGATGTCCACCTGTATGTCTTTGAGGGTCTTATTCATCCAAAGTACTTGAGAGAAGCATGTAGCATCAGTAATATATTATACTTCATCAGTTGATAGAGAGATTGAGTCTTGTTTCTTTCTATGCCATGAGACCAACCAACCACCTAGGAAGAATGCACCACCACTTGTGCTCTTCTGATCATCAATACAAGCTTCCCAATCAACATCAGTTTATTCTTCCAAGATAAAATCTCCTTGTTTAGGGTACCATAATCCATACTTGAGTGTCCCTTGTATGTACCTAAAGATTCTGCTTACAACATTCATATGTGACTGCTTAGGTGCAGCTTGGAATCTGGCCACCATGCATATTGCTTGTACTATATCTGGTCTAGATGAGGTTAGATATAGTAGACTACCTATCATGGATCAATATAAAGTCTGATCCACCACCGGTGGTTCATCACTCTTGCTCAAATTACTTTCGATCACCATAGGGGCACTTACCAGTTTATAGTCCTCCAATTGGAATTTCTTTAACATTTCCTTTGCATACTTAATTTGTGAGATAAATATTCCCTTATCTTTCTATAATGTCTGCAAACCAAGGAATTATGTCAATTCACTGAGCATTGACATCTCAAATTCTGACTGCATCTGATCAAAAAATTCTTTGTAGAAGATGTCCTTGTTTCCTCCAAAGATAATGTCATCTACATACACAACCACAATGATTATGTGGTTCCCATCTTTCTTTATGTATAGATTGCTATTAGCACTCCCCTTTTTGATTCCCTGCTCCTTCACGTATTGATCTAATCTTGAATACCATGCTCTAGGAGCTTGCTTTAGACCATACATGGCCTTCTTCAATCGACACACAAATGTTTCATCATCACGTAGTAGAAACTCTTCCCATTGCTCCATGTATACTTCTTCTAAATTTCCATTTAGGAAGGTGAATTTTACATCCATTTGATATACTTTATAACCCTTGTAGGCAGAGAAGGCTAGAAACATTCTAATTGCTTCTAATCTAGCTACCAGTGCAAATGTTTCTTCAAAGTCAATCCCCTCTACTTGAGAGTATCCTTTGCACACTACTCTAGCTTTATACCTAACAATTTTACCTTCTTCATTCATCTTATTCTGGTAGACTCATTTGGTGCCAATGATGTTCTTTTCTTCTGGTCTAGGGAATAATTCCCCAAGTCTTGTTCTTCTCAATCTGTTGCAATTCTTCTTCCATGACATCCATCCATTCTTGTCTTTTGTTGGCCTCAATGAATGTTTTAGGTTCTACTTTAGTCATGAGGCAGAGGTTGACTTGTTCATCATTCTGGGCAAGTCTTCTTCTAGTCTACACACCATCACTCTTATTTCCTAGAATTTTCTCTTCCAGGTGATTCAACTGCACATACTGGTTGGAAGTCTTTTTGGATTCTTCTTCTAGTTCATTGTCTGACTGAGCTTCATCACCTTCATTACCAGAATTATCATACTAGTTAACCTAAGGTTGAATTCCGTTGTGCATATCCTCATCAACTTTTATATGCACACTTTAAATGACTCTTCTTAGTATTTTGTTGTAGCATTTGTAGGCCTTGTTGTTAGATGAGTAACCAAGGAAGATTCCTTCATCACTTATGGAGTCAAAAATTCCTAGACCATCCATATCTCTCTTGATAAAACACTTGCTTCCAAATACTTTGAAGTGTTTGACTGATGGTTTTCGGTCATACCACAACTCATAAGGTGTCATTCTATTATTTGTTCTTAATTGAACCCAGTTCAAAGTATATGCAGCAGTATGAACAACTTCCTTCTAGTATATGTCTGGCAAACTGGCCTCATTTAACATGGTTCTGGTCATATCCTTAACTATTATGTTCTTTCTCTCTACCACACCATTTTGTTGTGGTGTCCTAGGGGCTCAATATTTCCTTATGATTCCATGTTTTTCACAATAATATTCAAACTCATTTGATGTAAACTCTCCTCCCCAGTCTAATCTTAGACATTTTAACTTGCACCCACTTTCTTTCTCCACCATCTTCTTAAAGATCTTGAATCTATCAAATGCTTGTGACTTATCTTGTAAGAAGGTGACCCATGTCATTCTTGAGTAATCATCAATAAAGAGTATAAAGTATCTTTCACCAGCAAGTACTCTTGTCCTAGTTGGACCACACATATCTGTGTGCATAATTTCAAGTTGTCTTGAGGTGTTGTAATCTTTTGTCCTAAAGCTCACCTTAGTTTTCTTACCTTTCCTACATTCATCACAAAATGTGCTTATCAGTTTGATGATGGGTGGAATATTCCTCACACACCCCTTTCTACTTATTGTAACTAGATTATCAAAATTTATGTGGCCTAATCTTTGGTCCCATAGCCAACTTTCATCAACCTATCCTAAAATGCATTGGGACTTATAGAATTGTTTTAGATTATAAACATTGCCATCTATTCTCTTTCCTTCTTCCACAACCCGACCGGTATTGTCTTTCTTTATTTGGCAACCAGTTGAGTCAAAGGTGAATTTATAACCTTTGTCACACATCTAACTCATGCTCAATAGATTGTGCTTTGGGCCTTCCACATAATATACATCATGTGACTTCAATTTTCCATCAATACTTAGAGTTCCTTTTTCCTTTATTTTTATGGATGAGTTGTCTCCAAATCTTACTGAACCACCATTTCAGCCTTCAAGTTCGATGAATTTCTTTTTGTCACTAGTCATGTGGTCAGAGCAACCACTATCTACAACCCATAGATTTTTCCTTTCAGCATGTAAGGCAGTCTGCACTATGAGATTTGATTCTGCCTTTTCTTTTTCTTTCTCAACCCATACCAATTTGGTTTCCTTCTTCTTGTCAGCTGCTATATTGTGCTCAAGTTCAGTTACCAGTTCTTGATCAAGATTTGTCTTCTTCTACTTGATCTTCCCATTTTCACACAACCTTGCTATGTGTCCAAAATCTTGATAGTTATACCATATCACATTTTTATTTAAAGATAAATCTTTAAAATTATTGTATGACACCAGTTTATTCTTCCTACATTCAAAACTCTTATGACCATACCCATTGCATTGATAACAGACAACATTCATATCCCAGAGTGCATTAAATGGATTTCTAATTTCATAACTCATAGAGGGCTTATTGATTAATCTCAATCAATTATTCTATGCCCAAATTTGTTAGACTGGTAACAATATGGTGTAGGAGCACCCTTCAAAGGGCTCCCACCATTTTCTTTTGATTGTGTTCATGCTTCTTTAAGAAGCCATTGTACATACAATAAGAGCGATGTGCTCATTGGTCCTAGTTAGGGTCCTAGTTGAGGTCTTAGGGTCATAAGTCAAGATTGTGATTTTCTTGAAAATAGAGAGTATGTATGTCTTTGAGGTGTTTAGGGATCCTTCATAGCATGATGGTGTACTTGGTTTAGCCCAATGTGGGCCTAGGAGTCAAGAAAAGCAACATTGAGAAAGTTGCTCAAAAGTTGCATGACAACTTTTAAAAGTTGTCAAGCAACTTTTCCACCATGAGGTCAAAATCTTTATTGTAGTGTGGAAAACCCTAATATGGACACATAGATCAAGGAAAAGGTTCTATAAGTAATTTCAAACCCTAAGTTAATGGGTTGATTGTCAGTTGTTGTACGGCCAAAGCAAAGTGACTTGACTGTGACTGCAATTTTGTTGTCAGTCGGCACAAATGGAGTAAAGGAAGATTGTTTATGGATTGATTTTCATGAAAAACTATGTGGAGTGTCTTGTATGGTGTATTAATTTCATTTTGAGCATTTAGGTTAGGTTTTTGATTTGTAAGTGAGGTGTGTTTGTAAATAATTTGTAAATTGCTACTCACTGTCTAGTTTTGGACTGTTTTGAGAGAATGGGTTCATAACTCCATTCCCCATTGTGGAATCACCATGAAACCATGGGGAATAAGAGTAAAGACCCTATACTATAATCCAAAGCAAGAAGGACCCTTGAAAATGCAAGGAGGCCATTTAAAGACCCACTTCTAGGCGAGACTGGACAGTGCTTGACTAGGAAGGGTTAAGTTGCAGAGGTCTTGGAGAGCAAGGAAGGTCAGAGGAGGAGGCACCCTTTGGAGGAGTTGTAGAGGGGTGAGTGGAGCACCATTGGTGTGAAGAAGGAGCTTCCAACAATCCAAACAAGGTGGCAAGAGCACCAAACCTACACTATGACCCTAGTAGGCCTAAAAACCCTCTTAAAAACCCTTAAAAACCTTAAAATCCACTTAGGGCAATGTACAAACACTTGGAGGCCTAAAACCTAAAAAATACTTGAGTCCTTTCCAATTGAATAGTAGGTCTTTTGGGAAGTTTCACAAGCAAATGCATCATTTGCAAGAGGGAGCCCTAAAGGACCTGGTAGGAGGCCTAATTGGTCACAATCCTTGTAGCCCTATTTTGTAGGCAAAAAGACAAAACTGTGAAACCTCTTGGGGGAACATGAATGGGTGAAATAACCATGTAGTAGACCTATCCTATACTTGCTAAGACCTAGGAAGGTGTGGAACAAGCCAAACCCTTATTAGCCTAAGTAAGGGTTCTTTGAGTCTTATGAGTAGGTGAGACCTTAGGAGTAGTTTGTCAAATTGTTGGTGGGTCAATTGGGCAAGGTCACGGGATTCCACAAGTAGAGGAAGTCCTAGAGACCCTAGGGTGTGGTTAGAGCACTTGGTGATCCAAGGAAAGGATCTAAGAGCATAGACTAGGATAGTCTATCCCAAACCCCATCCCATCACAATAACCATGAAAGTTTGAAACATACCGGTTAGGTTGCCTTGGTCCAGCAAAGGATTGCCTCATCGGGGGTCTTTCCTTCATGTTGTTGATTCTGTTGAATCCTTCATGGTTAACTCTTGCATTTCTCCTTGGATCTGCATGTTGGTACAAAGAGTGTGGCCTCCAGTTCATTACTTGTGTATACCAGTTTGTGTGGCGATTTCCAACAACATCTGCATATGTCTTTTTTATTGGTATCCTTTCCTACAGTGAATGTCTTCTTTTCTTCACCTTCTTTTGATGAGGTGAACTTTATTTCTTTGCTGGATGTATCTTTTTTGGTTGAACTTTGACCTTCTTCAAAGCCTGAGCCACCGATGTCTTTGGATTGCTTTTGTTTGCTCAACATCTTGTCTAAGGCTTTGGTGGTGCCTTTATATTTTCTCCTTACTTTTATTTCTTCCTTACTTTTTTCAAGCTCTTTTTTCAGCTTCACCATTTCTGCTTCCAAATCTTGATGCTCCTTTTCCTTCTTTGTCAAATCAGAGGATGTAACTTCACATATCCTCTTGGTTTCTTCTAGCTACAATTTCAAGTTAGATATAACTTGACTGGACTCATCCAAGGATTGCTTCAAGAGACCTTGTTCATCTACTATAGAAAGCTTGACCTTTTTGAGTTTTCTTCTTGTTTTACTCAATTCCTCAAGAACATTGATAAACTCACCTTCTAAATCCACTTCAGCTTCAATATGCTCCTCTTCCTCATTTTCATCAACAGGTTCATCAAGTGCCATAAAGAGATTGACTTTCCTATCATTTTCATGGTAATCATCTTCTGATACATTTTCTTCATCTATTGTATCATCCTCAATAGTATATAGGTTGTTCTAATTCTGATAGCCTCTCCTTCCTTGTTGGTAGACATTTCTTTCTCTATCTTTGCCAGCAGATTTGCTGAACTCTCTTGACTCATCTCTAACAGTTTCTTTGTAGGGACATTTTACAGAAAAGTGTTTGACCTTACCACAGTTGAAACATTTAAGTGGTAACTTTCCTTTATATCATTTGGATTCTCTTTTGATATTCCTCACAAAGTTTGCTACCTCTGCATCAGATTCTTTACTGGGTTCTTTATGAGTAGCTACTTCTTTGCCCTTTTTCATGGTGTTGAACGATTCTTCTTTCCTTAAAGAAGTATCACAAATTGTTCTCATTTCATAGGTTGTTAGTAAGCCAAATAGCTCAACCATTGTAAAATTCTTCAGATCCTTGGATTCTTCTATGGAAGACACCTTAATATCATACTTGGGTGTGAGATATCTAAGTACCTTCTAACAAGAATCTCATCTGCAATTTCTTCTCCAAGTCCTTTGATGGTGTTCACAATATCATCAAATTTGTGATTGTAGTCTGCAATATTTTCATCATCTTTCATCATGATGCCTTCAAGTTGGCCCCTTAGTGCTTGCAGCTTGGTCTCTTTGACTTTTGCATCTCCTTCAAATAATCTCTGCAATTTAGCCCAAGTTTCCTTGGCTGATGCATAGTGCATGAATTTTACAAACTCATTATCGGACAGTCCGCTCAAGATAGCGAGTTTGGACTTTGCATTTTTCTCATACTCCTTCATGGCATTTGGATAAGTGGGAGGAACACTAAGGACAACATACCCATTCTTGATAGACATCCACACATCAAACCCAAGAGAGGAAATATAGGTCTCCATTCTTCTGCTCCAGAAGGCATAGTTGGATCAATCAAACATGGGGGCTTTTAAGGAAGCAGACTCATTTCTTGCCATTGTGTTCTAAGTCCAAAATATACCCAAGGTTTAAAAATAACTGGGAACCTAGGTTCTGATACCAATTTTTGAACACAAAGTACCACTAAGAGGGGGGTGAATCAGTGGTTCCTAAACCTTTTCTCTTTTTAAAGCAACTTCAGAATATCGGTCATTATCTCAAGCACAAAACTATCAAACTGGTAAAGAAAAAAGGAAAGTAAAGAGAACAACCACACAAATGCAACTCACAACACCATATATACAAGGAAAATCCAATATGGGAAAGACCTCAGTGAGAAATGCTGCTAGGGACAACTGCTCCAATCCATCCTCAAAAGTAAAACACTGGATCACAAATATTTAGGGCACCAACCTAAGTAGCACCAACCCAAGGAGCACCAACCCCTGCATTAAGCTCCAACTTGGTGATGTCTATTAAAAATAAAATTTTGATATAGTTATGGATTCTTGTTGCAAATGAATTCTGCAACACTTGATCAAATAACTTACTGTCGGTTGACAGTCTTTTCTTCTCCACGAGATCTCACACTACCGGTTGTGAGATCACTATCTCTGATTCTTTCTCTCTCTTCTCTCTGTCCTTCTGACAGTCTCACAACTTACTATGTCACCCTTGGATGCTATCTTTCACTACCACACCTCACCGATTTTCTTAACCATTGGACCTGCTATAGTTATACTGATACTCAATAACTATCGATTAAACCCTCTCACCTATTTTCTTGCTTACTCACTCAAAAACTTTCTTAGAATAAAATTCTAAGGAAAAATGATCCTTCTTCTGCACTTGAGATTTATTTTCTCTTCTTATCCTCTTCAAGCATCACCTTTCTTTATTTTGAGCTCATGTATTTATATACATGGTTTCCTGCCAAGAATGCATTCAAACACTGCCATGTTAGGTTTTCATTTTCAAACTCAATCTAACTCCCCTCTGATATGATCTGCTTTTTAGGGATATGATCTTTATGACAACATTCAATCACCAACTGAACTTTGCATTCCAATGTGTATTTTCTAAATCTGGAGTTTTGCACCATGCTTTTCTACTTTCCTCTATCACTCACCATTAATGGATTTTTTGTTTCCTTCACCTAATAGGTACAAAGATCAAATCTTCTTGCAAGATCAGTGTGATTGCTTTTCCATCTTTCCTTCCTCAAGCCGCAATCTTCTGGCATCCTCCATGACTTGTGGGATACTCATTAAAGCTGACCTACATGTAGATTTGTTTCATCAATGCACACTCCACTGACCTGTACAATACCCCCACCTGACATCCAGCTGTCATGATTGTCGACATCCTCCTTTGCTTGGATTCCTATGTTAGTTTGACATACTTTGTCGACCCAGGTTGACTATCGGTTTAGTCTATGTTACCGGTATAACCATCAACCTCTTCTCTATTTTGTATACCGGTTGTTGTGCCTTCATGATACACACACAACCTTCATCTTGGTTTATGCCTTACCGGTAAGCCTTCCTTCTATCTGCTTACTCTCATATGTATTGCCATCATATTGGTCACCACTTCTACTGGTAACCTTTCAAGCCGGTTTAAATCAATGACAACTAAATGCCAAATTGCCAATAGTTAGCGCATTTACCCAATATGTTAGTGCATTTACACAACATGTTTGAGCTTTAACACAACAACATAAATACATAAAAAACTTAGAAAAATTTCAGCAGAAATATAAAATCAAGTCTCTAATAAAAGGGCTCGAAAATCATATGGAAAGAATCACTGAGAAACAAGGAACAAGAGGACATAAATGACAAATAAATAGCTACAAACTATAAACCAAGTTCTAACAATATTTTCTTCATGGTAAAACACATACAAAACCATTTCAAAACACACAGAAACTCCAATAAAATCAAATCCAACACCTTCAGACTATAAAACTCACAAAGGAAAAACCATTCACATTCCAATTCAATCAAATGGCTCAACAACCAGAGATTCACACAAAAATATCTCAGAGCTATGAGACGACATATACAAGAAGCCAAAATATATTTTCCAACAAACTATATTAAAACTCATATAATATAAAGTTTCTCCCCAAATATTTTTTCCAAAACTATATTAAAACCATAGAATAATATTATTTTCAACCCATCTCCCAAAAATAATGTGCAAACACGAAGCATACAGGGAAGCCATTAAAATGAAAATAATACAAAGGCTCAAAGCTCCAACCTACAACCAGAAGTGATGGAATGAAGCTGAAGAAGAGATCTGCATAAAGCCAAGCCAAAATCCAAATCAATCTCCAGCCAAAATCTAACCAAGCTCCAACCAAAATCCAACCAAAATCCAACCAAGCTCCAACCAAAATCCAAGTGCAAAAATAAAAAAGCCAAAGGAAAAATGCTTGCAGGAAATTTTTTCAGAGAATAGTCAACCCAAAAAACATCACATGAATGAAAATAAAAAGAAAATAATAATCAAAACCCTAGCCTCAATCTCGTCCAATCAAAATATTCCATTTTGGAATATATTTTACCAACCCACCATATATAATAATTTATTCTCTCATTTTGAATTTAGTCAATGAGAGTAAGGGATAGGTATAGTAAATGTAAAATATATTTATCTAGCCAAGTGGGAATGTTATATTATTATTTTAATTTAATGTGTTCATACACCCTACTTAGGAAATGAAAGTCAAACTATTAAATAAAAAAAAGCTATAAATAAATAATCCAAATGGGGATTAAAATTAAATAAACCAAAAGCTAATAAAATAAATTAAGGAACTCCAAATAAATATCAAATATAAAATAAATACTAAACCATAGAAAATCAAATAAATAATTAAGTAATCAAATCACAACTATAATATAAATAATAAAATATAACTTACCAATTGTACCTCATTCTGAATTATTATCTAGTGGCTGACACTGTGAGCTACTTTCAGTTATAAGAGGTGGTTTGATTTCTAATCTTTATGACGACACAATGTTTGCTCTTGTAGCTTTTTTAGATCATGTGTCTCTAGATATCTTGGCTACGGCTATCAATGTGTTTTCATGTATTCACTTTCTTCTTGACTCATTGAAGGCGGTAATGTCTCTTCCAAGTGCAGTTGTGCCTTTGAAGGTGGTAGTTCCAGAGGATCAAAATGAGGGGACTTCCCAACCTTTGTTTCCTCCTAAGGAAAGTTCTAGTACCTGGTTTTTGCACTCCTGATGTTTCAGGTTCACCTTCTGATAGTTTTTGTATCGGCTTCACATATTCTAGTAACTGGCTCTGTTGGCCCTTATGGTTTTTTGGGAATGTTTTGGGGCTGGTTTGGGTTATTCTCTTAACATTTACAATTGTAAACAACTGTACTATTTTCCCATTGGGACTTTATGAGCAAGATTGAAGGTTTTCTTTGCCTGGTTCTTTCCTACTGGTGGTCTTTGAATTAGGTTCTATAAAAATTATAAATATTAATAAAATTAGTGGTTTTTCACTTTGATTACAAAAAAACAAAACAAATATTAATCAATATTAAAATATAAAAGCACTATTAAACAATAAATAATAAATAAATACCAACTAAGCAATAAATAAACATTAAATACCAAATAAATGATTAAACCATAAACATTAAATGAATAAATAAACAAATAAACAAATAATTAAATATCAAATAAATGATCTAAACTCAATAAAGATTAAACAATAAATACTAAATAAATATTAAAACCACACAAAAAAAATAACCATAAAATATCAAATAATTAAATACATTAAAATAAGCATTATCAATTATAAAATCACACATCAAGGATCACATAATTAATCTAAACATAATCAAATAAATCAACCATCTCTAAACATACTCATAATGCTTAAAAGATCAAACTCACTAACTGATGTGGCGAATTACGAAAAGACGCTATGAAACTTGGTGCACATCTTAGATCTAGAGTAAGTGAAGGGAACTCATGTCATCTCTAAACCACATAAGCCATTGGAATTACAGACACGCTCAGACCTATGAAGTCGGGTGGATTTGATGTCTTGTACCTGCAAGATCCTACAACCACAAAATGATAGCACAATATATATATATATATATGTCATAATAGGCAAGTGATAGAGAGTCACGACGAAACATCCCGCTCGCAATGAGTGATGTGAAATCATCTCTCTCACAAAGAGAGTAAAACAATAGTCAAACACATCTCATAAGCATCTCATCAAATGTAATCATGAAATAGGGTTAGTGCTATCATAATCAACAACAAATCCATGACCAATATAATCTTTCGATAATCTATCACATAGTAAGCATATAGTATCCATCAAATCACATGATCAATAATGATAGTATAAACATCGTATAAATCATCCAAAATAGTATATGCCCAATAATGTCTATCATCACAATGCATAATTAAAACACATGAATAATCATCATCCAAATCATCATAAATAGTCAAGGTAAGTCTATCATGCATGAATAAAAGCCAACTTTAATCAAAACAAGTCAAGTCAAGGGTGGACACTACAAAAGGAGTATGAGGCTAAATACAACATTTTTGAAAAGAAAGCACTAGCCATTGTCAAATGCCTCAAAAATTTTAGGCATTTCATTGCCTGTAATAAGACTGTTGTGTATGTCGCTCATCCTTCAGTCAAGGAATATATAATGGAGGGCAACATCATAGAGAAAAGGGCAAACTAGATTACCAAGATCTTAGAATATGACATTGATGTCAAGCCCACTAAGGTAATCCATGGAAAAGGCCTTTGTGAATATATAGCCCAAGAATCTAACCTTGGAGAAGCCGAGACTACTACACGAGAGGTTGTGATGTTTGCATTTGAGCGAATGGAAGAAGGTTGGATCAAGAGCCGAAAACACTTCATGAAGACTGGAATCTTCCCAATTGACATCTCTCCTAAAAAAGAGGAGATTCTACAAGATGTAGAATAAAGGCTTCCACCTTATTGAAGGAGAGTTTTTTAAAGGAATTTTGACAAGATTCTACTCCACTATGTAGACCAAGACCAAGCTCGTAAAATCTTACACGAATTCAATCATGGCCTTTCAGGGGGTCATTATTCAGCACAAACCACCATCATCAATATTACCCATGCTAGGTATTGTTGGCCCTTGATGTTTAAAGACACACATGCTCTGGTAAGAGAATGCAACAAGTGTTAATACTATAGTGGTAGGTCCAATAAGGGAGCAATGCCACTCAGGAAAATAATGGTGGAATAAGCCTTTGCTCAATGGGGTCTGGATTTCATAGGAATGATTAATCTACCTAGCTCAGCTGGACACAAGTGAATCCTTACTACCACTAACTACTTCACCAGATGGTCCGAGGCTGTACCCCTAAGGAATTCATCAGAAACAAAAAATACTAGCATTTTTGGAGGAGCTAGTATGCCAGTATGGTCCACCAAAGACCATAATATCAGATAATGCGTGTGCATTCATGGGCTCCAATGTAACCCAATTTTCTCTCCGCCAAGGTATATATCTGAAGACTTCCTTGAATTATTACCCTCAAGGAAATGACCTAGCTAAATCTACCAATAAGAACCTCATAAGACTCATTAAAAGAATGGGGTTTGAACACAAAAGGGAGTGGCATTACCACTTAAGAAACATGTTATGGGAAGACCGGATCACACCTAAGTGGATTTTAAAGAACTCTCCATACAAGCTAGTCTATGACAAAGATGCCTTATTCCCCATATCTTTGGAGATCCCCAATTTGTAGCTCCTCAAGTCCATTGAGGTGGCCAAAAATGAGCCCATGGAGGTAATATTGGCAAAGTTTATGGAGCTATAAGAAGCAAGGGAAGCGACATTTGAATCTCTTTAGAACCGCCAACAAATCATCAAGAAGTGGGTTGATAACAAGAAGAGTTCTAACCTAGAGCCCAAACCAGGAAAACTTGTTTTAAAATATAATAAGACGATGGCTAGGCTAGGTCAACATGCTAAGTTTGATGGTTTATGGGAGGGACCCTTCTATATCAGGCCAAAAATGAGCCCATGGAGGTAAGATTGGTAGAGCTTATGGAGCTAGATGAAGCAAGGGAAGCGACATTTGAATCTCTTCAGAACCTCCAACAAACCATCAAGAGGTGGTTTGATAACAAGAAGAGTTCTGCCCCAGAGCTCAAACTGGGCAATCTTGTTTTAAAATATAATAAAAGGGAGGCCAAGTCAACATGTTAAGTTTGATGGTTTATGGGAGAAACCCTTCTGCATCATGAATTATAAAGGGTTTAATGCATTCAACCTTGAGAATATGAAGGGGAATCTCTCGAAATCTCGGTTAACGAGTTTCATCTTAAACCTTTCTATTAAAGCTTAGTGCCCCCAATGTAAATAATATATTTTAGTATGCCTTATTTATTTAATTATGTTTCTTCATGCATTGTAAGGAAAAAAGCTAAATCTTAAGATGCATCATAAACAAGCAAAAATATTTGTTATATTATATATTATCAGTATCTTTATACAATGCATAAAAATGCTTGCAGCCTATAGATCTTAGTAGAAAGGTGGTAGTCTTTCAGTTGTATTCCTTGTCTTCATCCTCATCCATGAGAAATTATGAGTCATCATCTCCCATCCACTTGTGGCTAGATTCATTATCGGATTCCTGAGATATCGACACAAGCACCAGGTTTGGAAGAATATGCGGTGTCAGGATCCTCAAGAAGATGTAGTCTCAGAACTTGGTATACCATGCTATGCTAGCCAGAGTGGGCACTATTAGATGGACTCTAAGGAGGAACTCCATAGAGCGCTCTACGTGTAGGTGATGAGCAGACAATGACATACTCTTTATGTTGCATATAAGTGGATATCAAGTCACCTCCTCTCCAAGGATGATGAAATGTTGCAAGTCCAAGGCCAAGGGAAGACCTCTGAAAGGGATGAAGTATTCCACGAAATCCTTAAGACCACCTAGATACTCTGATGGGAAGAGTGTCTTGGTTAGCTCCATCACCAGGTAGTCACCTATCCCCACATCCAACAATGAATCCACGAAGTGAGAGTATATATTGGTGTTGACATGATATCGGTCAACATCATCAATGAAATATTCCCCGAGCACCCATTTAATTGTAGCAGTGATCAATAGATTTTTCCACTATGTCATTCCTTGCAACCTCTAGTCTGAAATGTTGCCAAAAAAATTGACTTGTGCCTTGTTGTTGGTAAGCCTGATGGGAGTATCCATAACTCAAGAAACTCCGTCATTGAGCTAACTTTTGTGCAAAGGAATGTCTGAAAAGACATATTTATAGTTGATTTCTAGCTCTGAGTAATAAAATCAAATTAAGAGCCAATGCTGTCAATCTTCAATGTGGATGTCCTTTCTCATTACTTGCATAAGTGAATGGAGTCAAGCCTAAAGGTTGTGTATGTCCTGTCGAGAGCCTCAAAAAGAAAAACAGTTTACTTAGACGCCACATGTATTTTAGAGTATGTCATGTCTTAACCCAATAGTCCACAGGTCTGTTTTGGCTTGTGTGAGCGTCGTTGGCTGTGTATTTTCTCTTAAATAAGGAGATCCATCTGGACAAGTAGATCATCTCTAGTGGATCGGAATGACAACGTAGTGGACTAACATATTTTCAAAAATGCAAGTGGTGGCGCTTCTTCCCATTTTAGCATTAAAGTTGCCTGGAAAATGAAGTGGCATACATGTCAGTAGATGCCTATCATAAATGCTTCCTTTTCGTGCACAAATCTAGGCATGTGATACATTTAAGGAAGAGAGCTTCAAAAGTGTATGTCATATTTTCAGTTTGCATTCCTAGCACCAAAATTTATAGTGTCAGAAAAAGATCACCTGCAGAAATGGAGATGGATACAATAGCCTCAAATCCTTCCTGGGGTGAAATGTGGGTGGAAATATATGGGGAAATTTCATACATGTCCAACGCCATGCCCCCCAAGCTAGAATATCCCATAACCAAACCCACATAAAAGACAATCACCCATGATTCCATGGCAATGATTGATTCCTTAGAAGAGGTCATTGAGCTTGAACTACACAAACAACCAAGAGCTCTCAAGGAGGTTCCATGTGGAAGAATGCTAAATCATAGAAATGAGTCACAGTCTACGACATTCAAGTTCTAGAATTTTGTCAATCCTTAGTTCATGTTCTCAATGGCATTCTAGGTAGGATATTGTCCCATTTTGTTAAGCTAATCTGAATCAAAGTTTGGTGGTTGAGCCTCCAAAGCTCCCTATCCACTATAGTGATTTAAGGCAAGATGATCTCAAAGATATCTCCTCTACCATTGTGTTCTTGTGCGGTCATGACAATGACCAACAGATCACCACTCCTATGATGGGTTTCTTGTTCATATGTTGAAAGCAGAAGTAGCCATTCCATTTTGACTTCTTTGTGTTGATAGCTAGAGAAATGGTGAGGCAGTTGGTCGGTTTGAGCAATCACGGCAGTTCAAGTTTGCCTCATTCCTATTTCATTTGTTCATACACCAAAATGTCATTTTCTTTAGTCAATTCATGCCATTGGCTACTCATGATGAGAAAGGAAACAAAATGTCTGTGTTCATCAGGACCCCCATACTATTACCCACTTATGATGTATACTAGTTTTCATAATATATCTTGGCTCTCATCCTTCTTGATTTTGGTGTCATCCCTAAGGATCCTCTTTCTTGTTTTTCTCAAATTCAAATTAATTGGATGATTAATAAATTCTCCCATTACGAATGGTTCCTAGGTAAGGATTTCTCTTTTGTCTAGGTGCATGGCTTCTCTAAGGAGCCCTTTCACCTTCCTACCTATGTTATTGAGAGAACCCTGGCTCTTGAGATACCATGATAGCTGGTGGAAATAGAAAAGACTATAGGGTCGGGAAAAAATGATACATCTATTGTTGAGAACCACAAAGTTATTGGCCCTATCATTCTTGAGCAAAGAAGCATCGATGAGAGGGTCCTGACCTCCAAGATAGTGCAACTAGGCTTGGTAGCAATGGATGATGTATGGAGCTATGACCCGGATGGTTGTCTATCTAGTAAACACAATAAAAATAATATTAAACATGTGTCATGAAGCTCATGGAAGGGACACATCTGCCCGCTGGTGAATGAACCAAGACTTTATGTAGGTTCTAGGGACTTTCCTATCATTGAGGACCCCCCATGGTTGGCTTTTTACCCTATCTTTTAAAGGCACAATCCGACTAAATCTATTCCTCAGAACATGTGGCAAGCCATGGAAAATGATTTTTGGCTGAAGAAGAGAATGATTTCTAGATCTACCATCAAGAGACTAATCAGCCTAGGGCTAATCTGGGAAACACCCATTTTTATGATAGTTTTGAGGAAGAATGGCGTAATCATAACAAGTCAGCAAAAGAGATAAGTGATGAGTCCCCACATGATGACTCCTCCCCCGAGGAGGCTTGACCTTAGAAGGATGAGGTTATAAATGTAGAAGAGAAATGTACCAAAGCCAACATTTTAGTTTCTCTCATTATCTTAGTTCAGAGGCCCCATTCCCAATCTGCCAAGAGATCAGCTAAGAAGTAGACACCCAATTCCCCTTCCAAGAAGAAACAATATTTGGGTTTAACAAAGAAGGGTTCATTTTCTCAATTCCTTGTGGTTCCTCCAACCCCTCAACAACTAGTGGCTTCTAAAATTCAAGTATGCTATACTCTTCCCTTCCTCTCTTCTTAATCTGTAGTTTCCTCAGCACCCCAAGTTGCATCAATGTCTTCTCAAGTCCCTAATTCTCTTACATTAGCCCATGTTGGAACACTGCTTGAGCCCCAAGTTGTGTCATCACAGGTCATTTCTTCACTCCTTGCCCCTGATGTCATATTTCCAACAATGTTTTTCCTGTATATTTCTACTATAGCTGCCATTTTGTGTAGGCTTGGTTTTGTAGAGTCCACTCCTCCCCCAAATGTTAATACAACATCCATTGATCCTTCTCTTTTAGGATCCTCTCCCTTTATACCATTGTTCTCCCCAACCACATTAGCACAACCCATTCAAACCACTTTCAGTGGCCCTACATCCCATTTCCCCTATTCCATCCCTCCTAGTGCAATGTTTGCAAGACAAGCCATTTTGGCCCTAGATAATTTTTATTAGCAAGCTACCTATTTCAAATTTGCGCAAATTAGTCAGGTACATAAGAGAAAGGAGAAAGGTGGGGCTAAGTCAGTCCAGACACATGTATAGACACATTTTAGTGAGGAAAATAATAACCTCCTCTTGTCAACCATGTTCCCAAAGGTCAACAAGCCGAAGGCCCAAATGAGGCCCAATGATTACACCCTACATGCTATCAGAGTTAATCTCTCAAATGCCATGACTATGGATAAAGTAGAAATGATGGAAGGAACTTTGAAAGTGGTGTCTTCAGATTTCATCAAGAAGAGTTGTCACCTAGACAAGATGCAAGAAAATTTCATCCACCTCAAAGAATCTTTGGATATTTAGAGGAAAGAGGAAAAAGCTAGAAGTGTTGAGATAAACAACTTGTAGGGCTTGTTAACTCAAGCCAATTCTAAAAAAGGCAAGTTGCAATCTGCCCTGAATAATGTGAGTTCTCAATTGAAAGGGAAAGAGGTGATGAGGAATGCAACACAGAAAGAATCATAGGAGAGGGGGCAAGAGATATAGTAGTTGAAAGTAGCTTCCTAAGATACTACCTAGATTCAAACTCAGGTGTGAGAGGAAGTCCACCTGAAGGAAGAATACGCTTGGCAACTAAGTGAAGCGCAGGTCACACTTTTTGAGGAGAGAGAAAAGTTTGAAATAGAACCATGCAAGATGTAGAGTAACTTGGAATAGACTGAGAACAAACTCTAGGATACAAAGAGATTATTATAGCAAGAGTAGGATCGCACAACGTAGCTTGAGGAGGCTTTTCAAGATGGAGGTACTAAGATCCCCATTTTGGAACATCAGGTGTCCCATGAGTAGGACAGATGCAAAAATCTCCAAAATGAGATAAGAGCAAAGGACAATGAAATCACATGCTTATCTCATCTTCTTCCCCCTCTGGAAGTTCCTCAGGATCTATCCCTGATCATGGAAAAAGTATATGTTTCTCGTTGGGAGAAGATTAAGCAGTATTGCTCTTCACTATAGCCCGTGTTGAGGTTCCTAGGTGAGGTATAATTTCTTTGTGCCAAAGTGGGCACTCTTATTGACAACATTGCACTTTTCATTGGTCCTAAGCTCCCCATGGCCTAGAGTTTGATTCAGCTATTGTATGCTACTTCAAATGAGGAATTAAAAGAAAAAGGGCTTTCAGATTGCAAACAATTGATTAGGAAGGCCAAGATTTTCATTAGCCAGCATAGGGAAACCATGCAAGAATCAACAACCCTTGAGTCCTTGAGGATTTCAGTTCTAGACATCAAGCAACGTGTAGATAATTTTGTGTTACTAGGTCTTCCTTCACCTCTTCTCACAGATGGCTCCATGCTAAGGATTGAACAAGTTACAAATCAAATCGAGCAATTGTAGCAAGATATGAATTTCCTATAGCACCTTAGTAGTCCTATTTCGGTGGAGGAATTTGAGAATCTCTTGCACCCCTTGGCCCAGCTCTATGCACTCATGAAGATGGTCCATGATGAACCAGCGAGTTTGCCATTTGATGAAGTGATTTGTTTGGACCAGAATTGCTAGAATCTGGAAGCTCAAGTGTTACCCTCTAAAGATGATTGGTTTCAATTGCAACAGGTCTTTGATATGTTTTTCCCTATTCAATCATTAAGTTTGGTCTTCAAACTAGCAATTTTGGGTCCTAGCATTCCGTAGACAGAATTCCCCATTTAGTCGCCAAGAAATGTTAATATTCTTTTGGAGTAGTTCGTGTGTCACATTTTGTTAAAGTTTTGGCCCCTTCCTTTAAATTTTATCCTGCTCTTCCGATCACTCACGTGTATGCCAAGTTGTGTCTCGACATTTCTCTAAGTGGCTCGCTCTTCTCACCCGATGTTGAGAGGATGCAGAGCTGCCTTGTGGCGCAGGTCTTTTCTTCGGTGTATGTTTCCCAACCCCACCATGTTTTGTGTGCTAGCAGCAACAGTTGGTGCCTTCCCATTGCATGTTTTGGTTCTCTATTTTGCGTTCAACTTTGGGTCTCCCCCGAGTTGTCGTGTGTCTCCTTTGAAGGTTTGTGAACCAAAATGTTGTTTACGTCGCGATTTTCTTTCTTGTCGGGTGTAGGGGTTGACATGATGCAGTTGGAGTAACAACATTAAAGGTCATTTTCACTAGTTTGCATCTTAGGGAGTGCCACACTGGGAGATTCCTAATCAGAAGCAATTGCTAGGATTTGTCTAATGCTTTTGTGTTGTTTGTTGAAGGTTGAGGACTATATATAGGCCTTCTTTATGCTTTTCTAGGGGTTCAAACTTTCATGAGAATTGATTAGACTTTAGCTCATTGAAAATCCTTTATGTTAATTAAATTGGGTGAATGATAAACATATTAGATTGTGCCTATGGCCTCTATGCTTATTTTATTTGAATCTTAATAAATTGAATTGTGTTGTATTCAACTTCAATAACTTCTATGATATATGCTGTGAGACTCTACATATTAAACTATGTTTTAGGACTTGTTATCTATTGGATGAATGGTGAATGTCATATTATGTTGAATGAGTTTAGTTTAATTATCTTTTCTAATTGTGCTAAGAATGTAGATTTTTGAATGGGCTTTAAAATTGCATGTATCTTGGTTTTTTGTGTTGCTAGTGTCCTAAAAATATTCTGGTGTATCGCCTAAGTAGTGTAGATTTTTAAGTTTTCCTCTTTCCCTTTTATCCCTTAATTGTATGAAGATTTGGCTTCTCAAACCTAGAGGTTATTTAGTGAATCTCACACAAAAGGTCCTCCATCAATGAATTTCCCATAAGGCTGTTAGCATTTAATGTAAAATTAGGAGTCAACAAAAATCTTTAGCATTTTATGATTCATTGTTGAACTTGATGTTCCCCCACTTAGGTTTTCTCTTTTTGAATCTCATGGTGGCTATTTCGAATGTTGATATTGATGGCCTTGTTTTGTGCTAAGTGTTGTTATCTATCACTTTCATTATGAACCTTTAATAGTATGTATAGGGGGCAAAATCACAAAGAATGTATTATCATCAACCTTTTGAAACATTGAATCAACCTCTCAAGTGTGGGACCTTGCTAAATGTGAGGTTGAATCTCTAGAGAAGGTCTACTTCCCTTCCAATCTAATGTAGGTGTTGGACCAACCCAACATTGATAAAACTAACCTATGTTTTGACAAGGAAAAGGGAGAGAGAGAGAGAGAGAGAGAGAGAGAGAGAGAGAGAGAGAGAGAGAGAAGGGTTGCATGAAAGAAGGGAAATAAGCCTTGTGACTAGACTGAAAGTTGATCTACCCCCACCTATATTTGCACAAAACATCAATAAAACTACCCAAAAGATACACAAGTTTCTCTCTAAACCTATCTTTCTAAGACTGAGTTAAGGTTGGAATTCTTAACAATGGCAGAGGAATGAACAATGTTCTCAAATGCCACTCTAAAAGGAGTCAACACTATCACAAATGCTGAGAAAACTAGAAAAGATGCATTCACACAAATAGGTAAACAAATACACACATTTGCATCAACTTAAACTAAGGCAAGAAATTTTATTAATGTAGAGACAAGGTGATTTTACAATTGCAGAAATCATCGATTATTGTAAGAGAAAAATATGAGAAGATCCTGTAAACAGGTTACAAAATTGCCTGTATAGTTTAGACATAATGGAGATGGTTACAACTGATGAAAACCCTAACCCTAAATAGGGTTAATTTTACAAAATATCTGAAGGGGAAGAAGATCAAATAAACAGACTTGATAGCATGTTGGAACACCCTCTACAAGATGTCCCTCACCCTAGAAAAGAGGAAAACCACCCTTTGGTGAAGTAATCCTTGTCAAAAAGAATGGTCGAGCACACTTGCAGGGACAAAAGATCTATGTTCTACATTGAAAAGGTATAGTGGCATCTGAAATCAGCCTATAGGGGTCACTTCTTGAGTTATGGCATTGAAATCTGGTGGTTGGAGTGAGATCGGGTCCAAGATCGGCCACCATGAATTCGAACCTCCACCATTGATCTAAGAGATTCACATGAAGATGGACGTGTGAGATCTCTCCATGTAAGCACCCAATGAGCCCAATAAGAGATTAAAACATGGCTGTTAGATCATGTTGAAATGTGGTGACTGATCAGCAAAGTACTATACACTCAGCACGTATCCTCGCCAGGGAAAAAAATTTTTGCCATTTTTTTGTTGATGAAAACCAACATTGTAATAAAACCCTAAAAAAGGCCGACTTTGTTTGTTGCCCTAAAAACGCATGTTATAAGCGGCTGGGATGCTTAAGGCATTGTAAGGTTGATGTACTATTTTTGTTGGATAATAAGAAAGATTGGACGGCTGTGTATGGTGGACGTAACCCATTCTGGGTGAACCACGTTAAATCTCTATGTTATTTGTGTCCTATTTTATTTCTTTATCTTTTGTATTTAAATCTGCATATAATTGTTAGTTCATATTTGCTTCGGATCTGCTTGAAACCCTAACAATTGGTATTAGAGTGAGGTTTTCTGTAAATTGGCAGGACTTTCAGATTTGAGTGGGAGCAATGGAGGATTCCAAATTCAAGGTCGAAAAGTTTAACGGCTAGAATTATCAATTATGGAAAATGCAGATGGAGGATTACCTATATCAAAAGGATTTGTGGCGGCCATTGGAAGGAAAGGCAAAGAAACCGACCACAATATCAGATGAAGAGTGGGACATTTTAGATAGAAAGGCACTGGGATCCATTCGATTGTGCCTTGCGTCGTCTGTAGCATTCAATATAACAGAAGCAAAAATGACTGTAGATTTGATGGCAACATTGGCTAAGCTGTATGAGAAACCCTCGGCTTCGAATAAGGTATTTCTTATGAAGCGTTTGTTTAATTTGAAAATGAGTGAGGGAGGATCTATAGAAGAGCACTTAAATGAATTTAATACAATTACCAGTCAATTGTCTTTGGTAAAAATTACCTTTGCAGAAGAGGTTAGAGCTCTCTTGATTTTATGTTCTTTGCCAGAAAGCTGGAATAGCTTGGTTATGGCTGTAAGTAACTCTGTCTCTGGTAAAAATACTTTGGTATTTGATGATATTGTTGGTGTTATCCTAAGCGAGGAAATGTGAAGGAAAAGCATAGGTGAGACTCCAACATCATCGGGTAGTGTTTTGAATGTGGATAATAGAGGAAGATCAAAGGAAAGAGGAAAAGGCCCTGGGAATGAGAAGTCACGAGGGAAGTCAAAGAAAGGACGCTCTCAATCTAGAGGAAAGAAAGATTGTTGGTACTGCGGAAAGCCTGGTCATCTAAAGAAAGACTGTTGGTCTCAGAAAAACAAAGAAGGAGACAAAAATGAAAATGACAGTGAGGAAGCTAATATTGCAAATAATACTTTACAAGATGCTTTAATCTTATGTTTGGATAATGTTAATGATTCCTGGGTAATAGATTATGGGGCTTCATTTCATGCTACACCCCATAGAATATATTTTCTAGATTATGTTAAGGGTGATTTTGGATAGGTATATTTGGGTGATGATGAGCCCTGTCAAATTGTTGGAAAAGGAAAGATAAAGATCAAGTTGCAGAATGGTAATGACTGGTTTCTGCAGGAGGTAAGACATGTTCCTAATTTAAGAAGAAATTTAATTTCTGCAGGGCAACTAGGTAGTGAAGGTTGCATAGTTACCTTCTCAGACAGTATGTGGAAGGTCACTAAAGGATCGTTAGTAGTAGCTAAAGGTGCGAAGGTAGGCACATTATATCTGTGTACTGGTAACACTTACTCTACCCTAGCTACTATAGATAAAGTTACTATAGGGACAACAACAATAAATGTTGCAAGAACAGATTTGATAATGTGGCACCATAGGCTTGGGCACATGAGTGAAAAAGGGATAAAATCCTTCACTCCAAAAATCTATTGCCAGGACTAAAGAAGATTGATTTAGAGTTCTGTGAAAACTGTGTTTATGGTAAACAGAAAAGAGTTAGATTTCTCAAGGTTGGGAAAGAGAAGAAGAGTGAGAAGTTAGAGCTTGTACATTCAGATGTATGGGGACTGGCTCAGGTATCATCTCTTAGTGGCTCTTGTTATTATGTTATTTTTATTGATGACTCAACCAGAAAAACATGGGTATATTTCCTAAAACAAAAATTAGATGTTTTTGAAACTTTTAAGAAATGGAAAGCTTTGGTTGAGAATGAGACAGGAAAAAAGTTGAAGTGTCTTAGATCGGATAATGGAGGTGAGTATTGCAGCAAAGCATTTGATGATTATTGTTCCTTAAATGGGATTCGAAAGCAGAAGACAGTTCCAGGAACTCCACAGGAAAATGGTGTGTCAGAGAGAATGAATAGGACCATCATGGAACGTGCGAGGAGCATGAGATTGCATGCTGGATTGCCCTTACATTTTTGGGCAGATGTTGTACATATTGTTGTCTATTTGATAAATAGAGGACCTTCAACCCCTTTGGATGGTGGTATTTCAGAGGAGGCATGGACTGGTAAAAAGGTAAATTATTCTTTCCTAAAAATTTTTGGTTGCGAAGCTTTTGTCCATGTTGATAAAGAAAATAGAACCAAGCTTGATGCTAAATCTCATAAATGTACCTTCATTGGATATGGGATAGATGAATATGGCTATCGGTTATGGGATTTTGAAAATAAGAAAATAATTATAAGTAGAGATGTTATATTCAATGAGAAGGTTATGTATAAAGAACAGATGCAGGAAAAGAAGCATGAACAGGACAAACAAGAATATGTGGTGTTGGATGAGATTCCTGAAAATGAAATGCCACAGGTACCTGATGCTCAGCAACAACAGATTGTCCCACAAACTCCTGCAAGTGTTAGACATTCTACGAGGACAAGTAGACCCCCTAAAAGATTTTCTCCTTCTTTGTATTCTATTTTATTAACGGATTCTGGTGAACCAGAAGAATATGAAGAAGCAATGCAGGTGGATGCCAAACAACAGTGGCAGCTAGGCATGAAAGAGGAGATGGACTCTTTGATGAAAAATAAGACTTGGGACTTAGTCCCTTTACCTGTAGAAAAAAGAGCCTTGCCTAACAAATGGGTTTATCGGTTGAAGGAGGAGGAAGGAGGTCAGAAAAGATATAAGGCCAGACTTGTGGTAAAAGGTTTTGCACAGAAAAAGGGTATAGATTATGATGAAATATTTTCTCCAGTTGTAAAAATGACTTCAATTAGAACTGTACTTAGTCTTGTGGCTATAGATGATTTACATCTTGAACAATTAGATGTCAAAATAGCTTTTCTCCATGGAGATTTGGAGGAGGAAATTTACATGTTGCAACCACAGGGATATGAGGTCAAAGGTAAGGAGAACTTGGTGTGCAGGTTGAAGAAAAGTCTGTATGGCCTAAAGCAAGCACCCCGACAATGGTATTTAAAATTTGATAGTTTCATGGCTGAACACGGTTATCATAGATGTCATTCTGATCATTGTGTATATTTTAAGAGATTTGATAATGGCAGTTATATTATCCTGTTGCTTTATGTTGATGACATGCTTGTTGCTGGGTCTAACATGCAACATATAAATGATCTTAAACAGAAATTAGCTAGGTCATCTGCTATGAAGGATTTGGGTGCAGCTAAGAAAATTCTTGGTATGAGGATTACATGGGATAGGAAAAATAGAACCTTGAATTTGTCCCAAAGTGAGTATATAAAGAAGGTGTTGAAAAGATTTAACATGCAGGATGCAAAAGCAGTTAGTACACCTTTGGCTAGTCATTTCAAATTGACTAAGGAGATGTGCCCAAAGGCACAGGAAGAGGTTAATAAAATGTCTAACATCCCGTATTCATCAGCTGTTGGCAGTCTGATGTATGCAATGGTATGCACAAGGCCAGATATTGCACATGCAGTGGGAGTTGTGAGCAGGTTTATGAGTAATCCGGGTATGGAACATTGGAATGCTGTGAAATGGATTCTTCGGTATTTGAAAGGAACTACTACGAAGGCATTATGTTTCAAAGGATCTAATGCTGCTCTAAGTGGATTTGTTGACTCTGATCTGGCGGGTGATATTGATTCACGGAGGAGTACTACAGGGTATGTTTTTACTATAGGGGGAACTGCAGTCAGGTGGATTTCTAGGCTGCAAAAGGTTGTTGCACTTTCAACCACTGAAGCTGAGTATGTTGCTGCTACAAAAGCTAGCAAAGAGATGATTTGGTTGCAATGTTTTCTGAAGGAATTGGGTCAGACACAAGAGGATAGCCCATTGTATACTGATAGACAGAGTGCCATTCATCTTGTGAAGAACTCTTCTTTTCATTCAAGGACAAAGCACATTCAACTCAGGTACCACTTCATCCAGACTATTTTGGAGGAGGGTTAGTTACGGCTTGAGAAGATTCACACAAGTGAGAATCCTATCGATATGTTCACAAAGGCAGTTCCATAGGAGAAGCTGATTTCTTCATCAGTTTCTATTGGTCTTCTTGATTGATAATTGTGGAATTTATACCAGTCAAGTCCTAGTGTTTTATCCAGTGGATGTTGCATGTACAGTGGTGTCGTGTAGTATCAGTCTCCAAGTGGGAGATTGTTGAAATGTGGTGACTGATCAGCAAAGTACTGTACACTCAGCACGTATCCTCGCCGGGGTCCGGGGCCGGGCCGGGGTTCGGGGGTGGCAGCCCCCGAGAAAGCGGGGGTTCGGGGGCAGTAGCCCCCGAGAAAAATTTTTTTGCCATTTTTTTGTTGATGAAAACCAACATTGTAATAAAACCCTAAAAAAGGCCGACTTTGTTTGTTGCCCTAAAAACGCATGTTATAAGTGGCTGGGATGCTTAAGGCATTGTAAGGTTGATGTACTATTTTTGCTGGATAATAAGAAAGATTGGACGGCTGTGTATGGTGGACGTAACCCATTCTGGGTGAACCACGTTAAATCTCTGTGTTATTTGTGTTCTTTTTTATTTCTTTATCTTTTGTATTTAAATCTACATATAATTGTTAGTTCATATTTGCTTCCGATCTACTTGAAACCCTAATAGATCAGGCCTTAATGAAGATCCAATGGCCACAAATGTCTGACATGGTACCTCAGGTCCACGCTTCCTTGGCTGAGTTTGACCGTCAACTGTTCTGAGTTCTTATCCTGCAGCATCACTGTGGGTCTACTTTTACCTCACGGAATAAGAATCCTCATTTTTCTACTTCGGTTTTCTTATCCCACAACCATTCTTCACTTTTTTTTAACCTCATGAGATAAGCCAAAAAACCTCTTGGCCTCAATTTTACCCCGCATGATAAGACACCTTGAGTTTTGAATTTATTTCCTTATCCTGCAGGAACACGCAGGATAAGGAAGTCCTTTGTTCTCTTTTCTATATTTTATCTCATGACATTGTTTGTCTATACTCTTAACCCCTCATGATAAGACGAAATTATTTTTCTTTAATATTTTCTTATCCCATAGCCCATATGTTCCCATCATTCCACTCCATGAGATAAGGAGGAATACTTCCTCGCCTTTGAAAATTATTATCCTACGGCCTCACAGTGGGTCTACTTACCCCGTAGGATAAGAGAAAACACATTGTCTCTTTGATAAACTCTTATCCCATGCCAACTATGTTGCATTTTAAAATATTGCGACTAGTAAGAGGAAAAGGGAAAATGACCAACAGATGACCAAGATCCCCTCCAGTCGATAAAACCTAAGTGAGTTGATTGGCTGACCCGATCAACTTAAAAATAGAAATGGAGCCCCAAAAAGGAAAAGAGACCCCCTCATTGTTATTGTTACCCTTATCCCACACCACCACATGAATGATCCCTTTGTGCAGTGGGGTAAGGAAGCAACCCTTATCCAATTGAAAAATCCTTATACCGCTCCCAACTAAGGTTCGCACAAAAATTTCCAAAATGTATCATATGTGATTGTTGACTAGTTAAGATTGTAGCTAGATAGAAATATTAAAGATGACTTCCATGATGAAATGTGATTGAAGTTCTTGAGTTGAATGTAAATAGTTAAGATATGTGTGATTGATCATATATGAATTGCATAATGTTGCATTTGTGAAAATCATAATGAACTGCAAATTCCTTATTTTTTAGTGAATGTTTTGATTAAGTAAAAGAAGGTATTTGAAAGGTACCCGAACCTTTTACAAGCCAAGAAAATAGAAATGCTAAAAAAAGTGCCTGATCACTTCAAAAAGTCAAAATGAACCCACCAAAAGGGCACAACTTAATACATCATTACATTAAAAACTCAGAATAGACAGCAAAAGGAAAGCAAAAGATAACAAAGAGATAGAACCAAGGACAAAAACTAGAACTAAATACTATTTAGAATCTCCTCAGTGTGAACAACCATTTGTTTCATGTTGTTTATTGAGGTCTTCATATCCTCCAGCTCATGACCATCGATGTCGACCTTATTCTTTGTGTTGGCTCTAGTCCTCCTTTCATGACCCTTCTTGTTCACCTGCTCTTTATCACCATCCTTCTCTGCATTATTCTCAAACCTATTGATAAAGATGTTCATGTTGTCCACCGAAGATTTGAGGATTTGGAAATTTTGATCAGCAAGCTACTTGACATTGTGCTCCAGCTTGTCAATTTTTCTACCAAAATCTTTCAATTTTTTTTCCATTTCCTTTCTATCTCCCATCTCATTGACCTTTTTTTCCGTTGCTAAGATTTTTCCAACCATACATTCAATAGCTTGCGCATTATGCAGAATGACCACTAACTCTTTAACATGCTCCACCAAGGGCTTGTCACCAGCTGTAATTCTTGCCATGGCCTGTATATTAGTTTTCAAACTATTAATATCCTTCACCATAGTAGCAATGGTCTCACAGAAAGCCTTAATAGTATCTTTGTCACCACTATCACTTTGACCCCCTTTTTCCTCATTATGTAGACTAGTGGTATTCACGGTCTCCATGGTCTCCAAATTATCCTTAACCAGGTTACCCTCCCCTTCTTTGTCCTAACTATCGATCCTCTTATTATCATCCTCCTCCTCCTCAAATTCAACTAGAACATAATTGAGATCAGAATTGCTACCCTTTTTAGTGTTATTTTTCTAAGCCTTCTTTCCAAAGGCTTTCCCTTTCCTCTTTTTAACAGGTTTTTCCTCAAGGGATTCAGTTTTAGAATCTGACATTTCAGATTCCACAATAATCCTCCTCTTCTTGGCCCTAATCCTCCCTTTTTTGCTAGTTTCTTCTGACTCTCCCTCGGTCTCTGAGTCAAAGTTGAAACCACTATCCTTACTTTTCGTAGTCTCATCTCTAGCATTTTTGCCTTTAATAGGCTTTTCAATGCACTTCCCCTTTAGCATTTTATAAACTAGGACCATAAGCCCCTGGTGGAGGGCATGATCACCTTTAGGGTCCTTCTGGATCTCCTTTATAGTATGATCCATTGAATAGGCAAGGTAATAGGGAAGGATAACCCTTTCTCCATGATGGAAATGGTTAAGAAGGATGAAGTGATGCCCATATGCCCTAGTAAACCTACCATCTAAGGTAATATATTCAATAGAAGCAAATAAGACAAACCTGCATGGCCTACAAATTCTCTTTGGGGAGTGGTAGGAGTTGTCAATTTTGATCATCTTCTTCTCTCACCATCCATAACAAGAAACTTGTCTGCTGCTTTATCTAATATCCCTCTATCCTTGTAAAATTTCATACCCTCAGTAGTCATCCCTGTGGCCTTAGCGATAACCTCTTCGTCTACATTCATCATATGTGATCCAAACAAATTTTTTCCATTTTTCTAGTTCTTGATGAAATAGCTGGTGATTGTGGGGTCCTTCCCATTTAGTCATTCCATGAAAACATTGAGACCCCCCTGCTAGAGGACACCCCAGACTTCTTCATTCTTTCTCCATTCAGAGCAGGAAGCAGGTTCAAATCTCTTCTTGTTACCTCCCATTTTTCCAGCACCTTCCTTGCAATGCCTTCTCTCATTTTGATAACTTTTCCTCTGGTTTCTGTGGTTATTCTGTAAGAGCACCCATAATCCATGCCAAATAATGATGATATGGCACATATTTAATAGCTCATTATCTTCAAGCAAGCCCTACATCAAAAAAGGCAGAAAGATCATTAGAAATAATTATTAAAAGTACCACATTGCCTTGTATAGCTTCGGTCCTGATTGAGCAAGGATTTCATTTCACTTGCAATCTCCATTTCACCATAACTTGTAATGATGTCTCTCGATTGGTAAGTCAGGTTGGCTGCCCAATTAGTGCAAGAGTTGGCCTCCCTATAAACATGTGTAAAACCACACATTTCAAACTCTTTGCTGATTTTCCTAGTTGCTTTAATTGCATTACTAATCGACCATGATGATGGGAATTTCATATTTAAACAATTGATAATGTTTAAGGAGTCTCCTTCAAACCAAACTTTAGTGCAATTGGCTTCTTTGGCAAGGATAATCCCATGATAAGCCGCCATGGCTTTAGCAACATGGTTGGTCTGATTTCCTATAGGAATACATTTTATGATTTTACATATTCCCCATTCATTCCTGAGGACCACTCCACATCCTACAACCCCCAAGTTTCCCTTAGAGGCCCCATCAAAATTGATTTTCATCCATCCCCTAGGTGGGCTAGTCCATATCACTCCCTCTCTAGGATTACTCTGGATGCTGTCTTGAGCTTTTTATCTCCATTTTTTATAGACAAATTGATCCTCAGTGTTAGGATTATCAATACCACTTATAATATTCATATTTTCCACTATACTTCTTCTTATTTTTTCAAACACAATGTTAGCCTTAGTATTCTTTTCTCTGAAAATTATATCATTTCTCCCTTTCCATATACCCCAGCACATGTGTGGT
Organism: Cryptomeria japonica; assembly: GCF_030272615.1. Lineage (NCBI taxonomy): Eukaryota > Viridiplantae > Streptophyta > Pinopsida > Cupressales > Cupressaceae > Cryptomeria > Cryptomeria japonica. The sequence goes on from NC_081408.1 coordinate 492,315,562, forward strand.
AAAGAAATTCTCCATAGTGAGGTAGTGGTTCTATTTATTGAAGGATGATTCCATGACTTGAAAATCTCCTAAATCATGTTGGGGAAGCTCCAACTGATATTGAATTGATCCAGACAACTTCCCCAAACATGAGCTAAGAAGGGGTAATGAAAGAGCATATGATTTATTGTCTCCTCATTCTGCTTACAGAGTGTACAGAAACTTGGCATGCTAATACCTCTTTTTCTAATATTCTCAGTAGTAATAATTTTGTCTTGGAGGGCTATCAAAAAGAAAATGTTGATCTTGGGGGTAAGACCTTTTACCCATGCTTTATCCCAGCAAGGACTTTCCAAGTTATTGTACTATTGATGATAAAGAGATGCCATAGTAAAAGTACCACTAGCTGTGAGTTTCCAAATTAACTGGTCTTCTTCTTCAATCCTCACTATTGAGTTCATGACTTTGTTCAAACTACCCAAAGACTGATCCACTTGAGATAAGTCTTTCCACTATCCATCTTTCCAATAATCCTCCACCTTGGTTCCAAATCTTTCCTTGCATTGGTTCTGATATTTGTTCCACTCGGGGTTTTCATTTAAAGGGATCTCCAAAACCCAAGGGTCCTCCCAGAATTGAATAAGATTCCCTTTCCCCAACTTCCATTTAGTGCCTTTGATAATTAAGTCTCTAGTCTTAGAGACATTTTTCCAAATATTGGATCCAATTGGGATAATCTCCTCTTTGAGGAAACTTTGAAGATTCGGACATTGGCTTTTATATTTGTTGTCCCATATTTTTTCCACTCTCCTTGATTTCTATATCCTCTCCAAATCTGCTTGGCCATAAGGTATCCATTTATGTCTCTTATTCTTCTAAGGCCCAGACCGCCTTTATTCATAGGCTTACAGACCTTCTCCCAATAAATTAAGTTCATTCTCTTCTTCTCCTCAACCCCTGTCCATAAAAAGGATCTTTGTATTTTTTCAATGGCCTCAACATACTTAGTAGGAATCCTAAACAGACTGATGGCATAGAGAGGGATACTTTGAAGAGTGGTTTTTAGCATTTGAACCTTACTTTCTTGACTAAGTAGAGCTCCCTTCCATCCAGATAGCTTTTTATGGAATTTATTCACCAAGGCTCCCCAAAAAGTATCCAGAGGATCTTGACCTAAGGGGAGCCCCAAATAGGAAGCAGGCAAGCTACCAATTTGGCCACCCAAAATGTTACTAATTTTAATCCTCCTTCTCTTTGGGGTATTGAAAAGATAAACAAAGCTTTTAGACCAATTTATAAGCTGATCAGTAGCCTCTCCATAGTTATCCAAAGCCTTTTTTAGTCTTCTAGCATCCTTCACAATGGCTTTTCCCATTATTATAGAATCATCAACAAACTGCTGATGAGAGCATATTTGATCTGCCGAAGAAGGATTCAAACCAAAAAACTCCCTTTTCTCAACCAGCTTTCCAATACATCTCCCCAAACATTCTGCCATGATGATAAAGATCACTAGAGATAGGGGGTCCCCCTACCTGAGACCTCTTGAAGCTTTAAAGAAAGGAGAGGGGGAGCCATTCATTAACATAGAGAAAGTAGCTAAAGAAACAAGTTGCCTGATAAGGCCAACACTCCTAGGATTAAAACCAAAAGTAGAAAGAACATTCATCATAAAATCCCAATCCACTCTATCATAGGCTCTAGAGAGGTCAAGTTTCAAAAAAAAACCTTCTTTTTTAGAAAAGGCTAGAGAATGGATATTTTCATGAACAGAGATGATAGAGTCCAAAATTTGCCTTCCCAGGACAAAACCACTTTGCTGAGGTGAAATAATGGAAGGAAGCAATTTTAGAATCCTAGAGGTAAGGACCTTAGAGATAATCTTGTAGAGAGAGTTGCATAAGCTTATAGGTCTGAAAAGATCCATTGAATCTACCCCCATCTTTTTGGGTATAAGAGCTATAAAAGTGCCATTAACTTCTTTCAAAAGTTTTCTAGCACCAAAAAACTCTTTCACAGCTCTGGTAACATCATCTCCAATAATATGCCAATACATTTGGAAGAAGAACATGGGAAAGCCATTTGGAACTGGGGCTTTGCTGCCCTCAAAGGACTTAACAACTGCTAGAATTTCATCATGGGAAGGAATGGCAGTTAAACAATCATTGTGTTCTTCCCCCAAAATGGTAGGTATATTGTCCAGAAGTTCCCTTTGGGCCTGTATATTCAAATTCTGATCCTTAGCAAGTAAATTAGAGAAAAAATCCATAGCAGGCTTGCTCATGGAATCATCATCTTCAACACATCTGCCATTCACTTTAATCTGTACAATTCCATTTATGGCCTTATGTCTTAGGGTGGACATATGGAAGTATTTAGTGTTCCTATCCCCCTCCTTTAACCAAACATTTCTTGATCTTTGTTTCCAATAGGTTTCCTCTTTAGTTATTATTTCATGATATCTCATAAGAATAGCATCTTCAGTGTTTCTAGACATATAGGTGTAACCATTGTGTTGTATCTCATCCTGGATTTCCTTGAGTTCTAAGAGGGTTGTTGCTTTTGAGGTAAAGATGTTCCCAAAGCAATCCTTATTCCAATTCTTGACATTATATTTAACATTCTTCAACTTTTTGACCACTTTATACATGACATTACCTTCAATATTGACCTGCCACGATTCCTTAATCTTACTTTCTAGATCCGGGTGTCTAGTCCACATTTTTTCAAATCTATAAGGGAAATGTCTCCTTCTATTCTTTACTTCAGCCATGAAGGTTATAGGGTAATGATCTGATCTTGCCCTTATGTCAAAAGATAAAGAACATTCATAAAGATTAAATCAATCTAAGGAAAGAAGAGCTCTATCAAGTCTAACCTGAATCAAATTCTCACCACTTCTTCTATTAGTCCAAGTGTATTTGACTCCTTGCAACTCCAGATCATGAATGACATTATTGTTTATAAAGTCCATTAGGTCCAATCTTCTATCCAGATTAGCATGACTCCCTCCCTTTTTCTCATTTTCCTTCAAGGGAGTGTTGAAATCTCCCATAATTATCCAGCTATCCTCAGCAAACCTTCTTCTCAGCCCAATAAGATATCTCCACATCTCACTTTGACCAGTCTTAGTGTTAGGAGCATAAACATTAGTTAGGACCCATGTAGTGGAATTCTTAATGTGCTTAAATATAATACAGGCCAGATTGTTGTCTTGAATTAACACCTCTCCTTCTATATTGGTTTTGTTCCAGAATGTAACAATTCCTCTCGAAGCACCTTCTGAACTACCTCCGTTGACTCCTCTATTTTTGAAAATATTCAAACATTCAACTTTATCTTTAACCATCTTAGTATGACTCCACAAGCATTGACCATTTTGAAATGTTTACATTTTGCCCCTCTTTGAGACAATGTGATTTTAAGAATTGTTTCAAAGAACAATAATGAAAATGCCCCAAACAATAACAATGACATATGCATGCCCCCTCGAGGAATTGGCTAGAAACATCCAAAAAAGAGGCCAATTGATTGATAAGAATAACAGAAAATGACAGGATCGAATAGATTGAAAATCGGAGATCGGATACACAAATTACAAGCAATAGAAGGCACAAAAGACCGCGACCAACATAAGATGGAGAGGATGCACATCCATCTAGGTACTGACAAAGAGCTATATAGGAGACAAAGAGAATGAAAAGAACTCATTTGCACTAGCCAAAGTGGAGGATTTGTTGCTCTAAAAAAGGACCCTTGCAAAGAGATGGTGAATATTCCAATGATAGATCACCTCGGGGAATGCGTACGCACCTACAGATGATCGGATGATGCAGGAGCAATGGTATGTATCTCAAAAACCCATATTGTCAATTTCATGAATTTTACTTGATTGCGGGACATTGTGGGGCCCACAGGGAATGGAAAAATGGACATCTACACCTATGTGGGTGCATTCTGCGCTTGTGTGAGGATGTTTTGTGCCTGTGTAGGGTACATAGGCGCAGCTTGATGCTGCACAGGTATAGGATAGGGTACATAGGCGCAGTTGTGCACTTAGGACCCCAATTTGACTGAAAACAGCACGCAGATGATCCCGAAAAGGTGGATAATGGTAGGATAGGTCAAAATAGATAAGAAACACCCTGATTTGTGCATGAAACAAGGAAATGAAGCCCTTAGGAGAAAACCCTAAAACTGACAAAGTGTGCCCCAATTGTGATGCAGAGTCGATAGTATCCATTGATTACGCAGGAGAATAGACCCGACTGCTTCATGTTGCAACATAGACTCAAGAGTACAAATAGAGATACATTAGAAGGACTTGGATTATACTATATTACATTCATGCCCAAGATTAGGGCAAACACAAGACTGCTTACCACATTGGCAGAGCGATGGCATTCAGAGACTTCCTCATTCCATCTACCGACTAGAGAGGTGATAGTGACACTAGAGGACATGTGGCATATCCTCCACATTCTGATTCATGGGGAGATGATAGTATATGACCCAGCAATAGGGAGAGATGATTTGTGCAGATTATTTGAGTGTGATGCAGATGATCTGGTTATCGTAGAGAGGGAGATTGGTTGGGAGACCATGGTAGTAGAGTATGATCCGCGATATGTGGTGATAGCAGTGGTTACAGCATGCCTATTATCAAGGGATAGATGAGGACATGGATTCCCTATTGGATGGGGAAGAGTGCTAGAGTGGATGGTGACAGAGGGGACTTTATACGCATGGGGACCATGTGTGCTTGCTATGCTATATTTTTAGCTGCATCAGATAGCATATCAAAGGGTGCAGACTTTGAGCTATGGGGTCACACTGTTATAGGTATGGGCATTTGAGCACATAGCCATATGTTGACCGATTGTAGAGAGACAGGTAGTACCACATCAACCATATGTGTATTGCTATGGGGGTACATTGAGACAGGGTCCTTTTGAATACATATTGTATTGGTGACATGAGCTAGATAGATTGAGAGAGTTCACATGGAGGCCATATCAGGATTGCCCTGGATGGTCAGATGATAGTAATGAGCTACCATATTGTAGACAGGAGAGATACCTGATTGGGTGACTAGTGAACCACCAGAGAGTGATTGAGATGTACCTGCCAGAGAGAGTCAGATGACAGTTTGGAGAGAGACAGGATGTACTGAGAGGGACTACACACTTTGTCTAATCTCACAGAGAGATGAGTTAGTGGGGAAGGATGATTCAGCCACACATAGCATATGCCAACTTCACACAGCTACAATAGAGATAGTGGGATTGAAGATCAGATGTGGTGGACACTGGGATGACAGAGGAGTATGAGTGATGGTTTGCATGATGACGGCCTGTGCCATTGACAGATCCTGATATTCCAGTACCTAGGAGATAGGAGGACTTCCCACTCACTGGAGAGGAGGAGGGAGATGATGAGGAGAGAGATGAGGATGAGGGAGATGATGAGGATGAGGGGGATGATGAGGACAAAGGGGATGTGGATGAGGAGGATGATGAGGATGGAGAGGATGAGGATGACGAGGATGAGCCAGATCTAGCCGATCAGGAGTCATTGTAGGATATACCCATACAGCTAGAGACAGCTAGCATAGAGGAGATGGAGATATGTAGGGCCACCATAGCGAGTCAGCATGATCACATTGCGACATTAGAGATATAGAATTCTATCTTGAGGACAGAGCAGGATTAGTTCAGAGCAGAGATAGCTAGACTTATAGTGGCTCAAGATACAGCAATAGCACAGGCACAGTAAGCAGAGCAGAGAGTGATCGAGTATAGTGGGTCGATTAGAGATGCCAGTGCATGTGAGATGGCACAGATGTTGGTAGAGACCAGAGATGTGATACGCCAGTTGAGGACACTATATGAGAGTGTAGTTCCACCAGAGTAGAGAGTAGCAACATATTAGTCACGGTCGAGGACAGAGAGCAGGCCACGCTCTCGAAGGTTAGTGAGAAGCATGGGGGTGAGTGGACCAAGGAAACCACCACAGCCAGGACCAGGGACAGGAGATACATCCTCCTTGAGACATGGTAGGGATGAGGAAGATAGAGGGAGCACCCAGTAATAAAGACATCTGCTCCTTATGATAGAGACATATGTAGTGTGACATTATGTATTCAGCCTGCGGGCCATACTTAGGACAGACAGTCCAATTTTGTACTCTGATATTGTTTTGATATATGATATGATATGCAACTATATGATGGGATGCAATGTGTGATGGCTTATGTTTACTTGCCATGTATGGATGGCTTATGCACTGTTTATGTACCATTGTGGAACATGTATGAATGGTGTTTATATTTTTTTGGATGCATGTATAAGATGAAATGGATAAAATGCTTTTGTATGGACTTGATATAATACAAATGTACTAATCAATGAATGTAGGATGCAACTTATGTGTTTGGAGATTAGAGAACTAGACCGAACTGATGGAAGAAATGTGAGTAAGAAGAAATTAGACAAAGGACAGTTGGAGATGAAGAAAAAAACTTGCTTTCACCAATGCCCAGAAGTAGGTGAGAACCTTTATTTAATGTAGCAAAGCGGATGCAGAGCATCATGGCATTGAAGGCCAAAGCTGAAACACAACCCTTTTTGCAAAAGACAAACACATCACACACAAGGAATGAGTGAATCATCGTAGGGTGCATACATCAAGGTTCGAGGTATGTGTGGCATTCACAAAGTGAACGTACTTATCACAGACACCCAATGATATAGTTGCCCCAATTTGTGACAAACATTCCACAAACAGCAAACACAACAAAAAAGGAAAGGGACCATGAACCATCCCGATCACTCTAAATCATTCAGTGACATCCTTAAGCAACATAGGAACATGATCAAAGCCAAAGATAAATCAGTAAAAATGTAAGATGCACAAATTCGACCAAGTCAAACAAACAGTCTAATCATCATTGTCAAAAGTGAAAAACAAGAATGATCATGCTATTTGGTTTCAGGGAATGCGGTACCCCATCTAAGACAGGACACAGTTTGGTTTCAAGTATACCACACCCTGTAGAAGACCCATGATAATAGAGATGAGGAGAAATGATATTTATGTTGATGGATTGACATGACAATTTTGAACAGTTTGAATGTTTGGTTTGATTGAAAGTTCATCTGTTAATGCGTGATTTCATTAAATCATAGTGTTTGATTGATTGGCATTGGATGTATGCTTGGTGATCTGTCTATGCACAAAGGGGACTGTTTATTGACAAAATGCAAAATTCCAAAGAAATTGTTTTTGTATTTTGATGTTTTAAAATTTTTTCGTTGGTTTTTCAGGACTTTATTTGACTTTTTAGGGATTTTTTCAGAACTTTATTTGATTTCTTTTTTGGATTATTTCAGGACTTTATTTGATTTTTTTGGATTTTTTTCAGGACATTATATGATTTTTTTGGATTTTTCTAAGGACATTATTTGATTTTTTTGGATTTTTTCAGGACATTATGTGATTTTTTTAGGGATTTTTTTAGGACATTATTTGATTTTTAGGATTTTGCCCCTAGTGTCTAGCAAGGCAAGGAATATGACAGGTGAATAAATAGGCTTTCTGAAATGTTGGTGGATAGAGGGAAGACAAAGGCTTTTATCTTGGAGACAATACGGATGCAATTTTCTAGGGCTATTGCATGATGGGACAAGAGACTGGATATGACAATGTAAAGCAAGAACATGGCATGAGGGACATGTCAAGAGGTTTTTGAAACCATGTTTAAATTTTGCGTCCTTATGTCAAATCAAGATCAAGGAATGAAAAAGAGTGTATGGATAGTGATAAGATATGGATAGGATAAGCAAGACCAAGAATGGATAAGGGACATGGACTGAAGGTTGGGATAAAATACAGGATAGTGGCAGAAAGTTGCAATAAGCTAGGGAATATGGATGAAAGGTTGTAATAAGCAAATGGATAAATGACCAAAAGCTATGATAGACTGAAAGCTACAAACAAGATGCATGATGCTCATGATGATCCTCAGCCTTGTCAAGATCAAAGGTGGAAAATGGGATATGTGCATGAGGGACAATAGGATATGAAGGGTAATGACAAGGGTTCGATAGGATAATGGAACAATGAAGGACAAAAGGAATATGATAGGATAAAACCTGTCCCCAAGTACGGTATGCAAGAAGTTCATAGATTACGCATGACACCTATTTGCTAGGTTTTCATTACAGTACTTGCCCAAGGCACCTGTTTGCCAGGTTTTCACCAGTGGATGAATTATTTTTTTGCGTTACGTTTTTTTTCCTTTTTTTTGTCTTTTTTTTTTCACTTTTTTTTTGTATTTTGAATTTTTCAATAAAAGATGGACACATGATAGGGGATGGAAGAAGGACTTAAACATCTTTTTGTTTGGATAGCAGCCTTGAAAAAAATGGACCATGACCTTTAAAAGCATGCTTAAAGACGTTGGTAGGATAAGGACATGGAAAAAGAGATGAAACTAAGGCAAGGATTTATGCAAAGGATGGGATCAAAGGGATCAAAGGATGGAAAATATGCATTGGATAATGGATAGGGTATTGGAAGAATTGGGCTTTAGTGGACGAAAATGTGAGCAAGATCAACATTGGCACACACCTTTAGGGGTGATGGATTGATGGAGGAAGAGTGGGTTTTGGATATGGAGATTTGGATGGAGGAATAGCTTGGGATTTTGGGACATAAGGGCCCAAAATGGATGAAGAAGGTGATGAAGGAATAGACTTGGAAGGTTTGGATGGAGGAATAGCAATTGTAGATGCCAATTTTGATGTTTCTTTAGGTTTTTGTGCTTCAAGGAGCCACTTAGGGATCCACATGGTTTTTGATTTTTCATGCTTTTGTGGTTCATTGGAGTACATTGCTTGCACAAGGGATTTAGGAACCCATATATATTTTGAATTTTATTTTTGAGCAATGGGCCTTTGTGACCTTTTGGATATTTCTTTTTCTTTATAGATCATATTGTTCTTTGTTTTGACATGTCAATTATATTGGACATGTTGATCCTTGAATACATGTGGATTTCTAGACTTATGACTTTTATGCTTGGCATCCAAATTGCTTGGAGGGGGAAAGGAATGCATGGATGGATATGAATGAAATGGAGTTCTTTTGGATTGATGAAATTTACTCAAGGATGTGTGCCTTTGCTGACCTTGCATAGAGGACGAAGGAATATAAGGACCTAAGATGGATGGAAAGTATGATGGGGAAGGTGTATGTTTTGATTTTGATGGAGGGATACCAACGTCTTGAGAGTGAGTTGTGTAGACATGATCCTTAAGATCTTCTTTGATATGGAGGGGTTCTTTCTCATGAAGGTCTACCCCTTTGCCTTTATGAATATTTTGACTTGTAGGATACTCTTTTCTTTGGGAAGAAGACATGAGTCCATTATGAGGTGGATATGATATGAGAGAAATAATGAGATCTTGAAGTGGATCGGATTGCACCAAAGTGGAAGAACCCATTATGCATGTCGAGGGTTCATGAACATCTTGCACTGACACATTAGAATCATGAGGGGGATTAGGATCATGAGGGGGACTAGGATTGTGTAGTGGACATGGTTCAATGATAGGTTATTCAAGAGATGCAATGGGAGAAATAATGGGATCTTCAAAAGAAATGTGATCTTGGAGTGTATATGGAACATTAAGACAAGGAGATGGAGGAATGAAAGGATCTTGTGGAGGATTTAAAGGAATAATTTGATCTTGACAAGGAGGAAGATCGTTAGAATCCTCTTTAAAGGTGCTTTGCTCTAGACTTTTAATGGGATCATCATAAAGGATGGAAAGGATATCTTGATCTTTCTTAGGAAGTGGAATGCCAATGGGATTTGAAAGGACATTGTTTTCATGAAATGGAAGGGGATCGTTTGGGATTGGATGGACTGGGATATCTTGATCTTGCTTAAGGAATGGAGTGTCAATAGGACTTTGGATAGGATAGACAAGAATAGGGGAATCATCATGAGTGTCTGGGAACATGGGGTCCTGGTCAACAATTGTATGGTATGATAAGGTTTTAGGATCTCGATCTTGGTCTATTTCAAGACACGTTTCTTCATGCTCTAAATTATCCTCTTGACATGGGGTTGGACTTTGGATATGCATGGGGGATTTTGACAAGGGATCAATGTTTTGGCATGAAGGAAATGCACTTTGAACATTTGTGATGGATTCTGGCAAGGAATCAATGCTTGAACATGAGGAAGAGGGACTTCGAATGGGGTTCTCTAAAACAGGTAATGGCAATAAAGTGCATGGTTGCCTTGGGTCTTGTATTTCTGAAACATGACAAGGATGTGCATCATGAATTAGATTATCTTGGCAATCAATTATGGATAGCCCTTGGATAATTTCATCCTTGGGTGTATTGTTTGATGAGGACAATATGGAAGGTTCTTGTGAAAATTCTAAAGGTGTAGGGATAGATGCCACTGGAGAGTCAATTTGTTTGTGGGGAGATGAGGCATTGCTAGACATAAATGTATTATCTTGATCTTACTCAAAAAAATCACTTGGTAATTTCCTTAAGATCCTTGCAATAAGGCCACCTTTCTTTTGAGGTTTTGACATAGTTGTATCTGGAATTTGAACTTGTTTTTGGTTGATGTCTTGTTTTGATATTGGACTTGGTTCAATTGTTTCGACATGTTTGAAACTTGGGTTGGTGTGTGCTACAACCTTTGTTTTTGAATGTTTGGTTGTAGTTGTTGACATTGATATTCCACCATTGGTTGAACTATTTGTGGACATTGTATAGTTGGTTGGACATATTGTTGAAATTGAACCATTGGTTGTGTTGGTTGTACATGTTGGACCATTGGTTGTGTCTATTGGAAATGTTGAACAATTGGTTGTGATGGTTGAAAATCTTATTGATAGTAAATAGCTTGTTCTTGTTGTGAAGGCACATAATGTTGTTGTCTCTTTTCTTGAAATTGTTTCATCATCTCTATTTGTGAGAGGAGAGCTAGTATGTCTGATCGTTCAATAAGATATCTTACATCAATTGGCTCAATCTTTGGATTTTGACCTGGAAATTTTTGAAACACTTTGGACATTTGTGATCTATTCTTCTCAATGTTTTTCACTCTTTGTTCCAAAATCGCCTTTTCATGAGCTAGTTTCTCCTCTAGTTTTTGTATTTGGACATTTACATCATCATGATAAGTTTGATCCAAGTTCTGAGACATGTAGAGATTGGATTGACATGATTGATTTCTCAATTGTGATGTCATGGCTTCGTAAGAAGGTTGAGACCTCATTTCAACAAACATGTCACTATGTAATGCAACTAATGGGATTAACAAATGCAACCTAAAAGGATGACAATGCAACTTAATGTTTTTTGTTGTTTTTCAAGATTTTGACAAACTTTCGAAATGCAAAGCTAAAGACATAACCTTGGGAAGTTGAAATGAAGCCAAGACCTTAAAGGAGAAAGGACCAAATGACAATAGGACAAATTGACAATGTCTCACCTATATGCTTGGATACTAAGCTAGGTTTGACAAAAATGATATTAATGAAAGGACAAATTTTTAGACCAGGTCAAGACTCCCTAACAACAACTTAGGGTATCATCCAAAGTTTTGATCTTTCAAGTTTGACAAACCAAATTTTTGAGACTAAATACAAGAAGGCAATGATTATGACAATGACCTAGGATATGCCAATGAAATGAAAACTTAATGAAATGATCTTGGACCTAAGTGCAAAATGAGGACGCTTGTAATGAAAAGGACTAAAATGAAGGGAGATGACAATATGTCCTAGGACCTAAGTTGGACTATGCAAAACCTAGCCTAAAGTGACATGAATGTTGAGACAAAGTTTTTCAATGTGTTTGAAAGCAATGTTTTGAAAATGTTGGATGAATACTTGGACAAATTTGGACTTTTGTTTGGATTTTGAATTGAAGGTTGTTGATTTTGAAAATCCAAGTTGATTATGAGCACTTTGAAAGTTTTTTTTTAATTTAACTTTTGACAATCACGAAAGACAAAATGTTTGTTTGACCTTGACTCAAGACAATCAAGCACATTTACAACAAATCCTATGGTTGGAAAGGGAAATATCTATTGAATCCTCTAACTATAAAATACAACACTTAGCCGGATAGCTAGATGCTTGGTAGCACTAGCTCCCCCTTACCATGCACTCACTTCTCGAGCATACCAAGCTTCGAGTTCAAGGGACATCACTTCCCAAGAACTTGCTATCTCTAACTAAGGAGTACATGAGAGGTGTCTTTGGCACACACGTATCACAATGCCTGAGCCAACAGATAGAAGATTTTTGGTCTCTAAAAACAAGAGATTCTAGTAAGGGCATCCGTTTAGGTGGGTATTGATCCGATGAATAAATCATCATAATACCATTCTAGCACCCGTTGTCTACAACTTTCATTGCATCCATAGTTATTTAGAGTGGTTCGGAAGAGCTTGGCTTCAACCCATCCCCACTTAGGGTCATTCGCTCTCACCAATGCCTGTGTGAAGTGCTAGGAAAATCAGGAGGTAGGCCCAATTCTAAGGGTTAAAACATGCAAACAAATTAAAAGCAAACAAAGCATGCATGGTGTTCATTAACCTTTAAGAAACTAAATGTGAAACTACTCTAAAAACCACATGCAAGATGTTTTAATAAAAGTCTTTGACCACGTCCTGCATAAGATTTGTTAGTAGTTTCATTTTTTTTTGTCTTCATCACACATAATGCCAAGGTGCTGCATATAGAATTAGTACCAAAGAAAAGCAGTTAATAAGAACAGAATGAAAACAAAGTAATTTGCAAGTAAAAACACTGATTTTACCTCTATTTCTGGCCTTACACAGGCACAGAATGCCTTGACATAGGCACAAAATGCCTTGACATAGGCACAAAATGCCTTGACATAGGCGCAAGTCTCCTTAACACAGGCATAGATCCCTCCTACACAGGCGCAGAAGTGTCCAGAAAGCTCTAGATCGCCCTATTTCTTGAGTTTTTCACCTACAAATCAACTCAAAAGGCACTCAAAACATAGTTAAATGGTTAGTTCATGTCGAGTTCACCAATTGATGTAGATCAAAATTTGGAATTCATCAAAGCAAATATAAAATTAAACTAGCTCAACCATGAAAACTAAATTGCAATGATAAGAAATCCTAAAAACATTCAATAGAGATATGAAAACAAGACATTCAAATCAAATGCAAACCATTACAAACACAAATATCTCCTCCATAATTCTCCATTGTCCTTCTTTCTCCTTCAAATTGCTTTGTTTATGGATCTCACCTACAAATGAAAAGGCATAGCATGAAAGCAAGATGAAATGGCAGTGTAAGGATACTAGAAGGATGATTGATTCTCTGAAAAATGTGATCAGTTCAATAATGTGATTAATTGATCCTTTGATTGAAGAAACTCATCCAATTTATAGACAAATTGGAGAGATGACAATATTAGCATGAAGAGATTTGAAAGGAAATTTCAAATCAAGAATGATAAATATGACAAATTATGACAAGATTGACATGCAAAATTGATTGATTGACAAATTATGACAAAATTGACAAGATTGCTATGCAAAATTGATTGATTGACAAATTATGAAAAATTATGACAAGATTGAAATGTCATTCCCATGAAATTAGGGGAGATATTAGAAAAATAGGAGAAAATAGAAAATTAGGTTAGAAATGATGAATTGGAAATTAGGAAATTAGAAATTAGAAAATTAGGTAAATTAATTAATAATTTTTCATTCATTCATTAATTCACAAAAAGAGGGGGAATTAATCAGCCAATTAAATAAATATTTAATTGCGATAAGAAGACTTAGGACAAATAAATAAATTATTTAACCTAGAGGGAAAATGACAAACAAGATTAAATGAAAAAATCATAAAACCCTAGAAGATGAATTAGAAATGCAAGGACGACAATTAGGTCTTGACAAAAGATAATTGATGTAGGGTCGATTTGATCATGATTTTGATTGACAAAGGACCAATGCTGATAAATGATTTGATTGATAAAGAGATCAAATTGATAGGCACCAATTGATGAGGAACAATGACTAATTGATCCAAATTGACATGATTGAAAAGAACAAAGATCGATGACAAATCGATCACAAAATGACAAGATTGACAAGAGGACAAGGATCGATGATGAATCGATCGCAAAATGATGAGATTGACAAGGACAAGGATCGATGACGAATTGATCACAAAATGATGAGATTGACAAGGATGAGGATTGATGATGAATCGATCGCAAGATGACAAGATTGACAAGAGGACAAAACCCTAATTCTATCATCGATTAGAATTGACGATGTCCAAAATGAAATTGAATTAACGATGTCAAAATATGCCAAATGAGCATGCACATTGATGCGATAGGATAAGATCGACCAAAATCATGACTGAAGATTATTATCAACAAGACCAAATTCAAAAGCGAGAAAAATGAAGAATGCAGAAGAAGGACTCGATGCTCACAAATGATAAAGACCAAGTGCGCAACATAGAGGAAATATTAATGTGATGCAAAAAACCCTAAAATAAGGCAATGGGTCAATGTTAAAGTATGACTCCACAAGCATTGACCATTTTTAGATGTCTACACTATCATACTAGTACTTTTGCAAGCATGTCCTCAGAAGGATCTCAAAAGAGCAAAGTTGTGGCTAATTTTGTAGCTACTCCTTTGATAGTTGTTGCATGGTTTAGGGAACCCTCTTGGTCTCTTGATTTCATTTGATGGTTGAGTGTTAGATAGGTGGTCTTAGATCCTAGGATGGTGTGTTGGGTCAGTTTGGATCTTTTTGATGTAATAAATAACCCATTTGTAAGGCTAATTGGCTCTAAGGTCATTTATAAACCTAGAGACCAAAATTAGGCCATGGGGTTCATATAAGTGTAGGAATAATGCTGATAGGTTGTCTTGAGTTTTGTAAGGCCTAGGATAAGTCTAAAAAGTCCATTAGGGACTTTGGCATATCAAAAGTGTCAAAATGCACAATTGTCAAAAGTTGCTAGGCAACTTTTCAAAGTTGCTAAGCAACATTTCCACCGATTGGAGAAAAGAGGTTCCAACGGCCATAACCAATTGAAAAATAGTTGTAGCCATTGGTGGAAGGCCTATTTGTGCCTCTGAGATCATCCATGTTGGTTTTGGATGAGGTGTGTAAATATTTGGTGGTTTGAACAACAATATAGCTTAGATTTTGCTCAATTCTTGCAGTTTTCCATACAGTACGATCGGGAAAAGGATTTGATTGCATGGAATTTTTAATTAATTATGTAGTGGTGTGAGTGAAAGTATGAATGCAAGTGGTCTAAATCCAATTGGCAAAGTTTGGAATGATTTGTAGTCAGTTTACCAAAAACTGTCATTATAAACCCCGATTCATAGGGTTTCACCAAAGATGTGGCCCTAACTTGCAAATTCCATTAAGGAATTCAATGGCCATTTTGGAAAATACAAGTTTGGGGAGTGTACATTGATATTTTAAAAGGGTGGAATCTGGGAGTGAGGGTTGGTGTGAATACCACCAAAACCTAGGCTAAATAAGATAATGTGTTTAGTCTAGCCTACAAGGAGGAATGAACAAACAATCACCTAAAGAGTGTATGGAGACTGGTTTGATGGTGGATTTGGCCTATTAGAGGAAAAGGGATCATGTCCAATTGGCTATTTTAGTTCTACAACCCCATCTTCAAATAGTTGTTTTAGAAAACAAGCCTAATTAGGCCTATTAGATCTGTAACTTAGTAGGTGCTTAGGGGTGTGGGAGCAGAGTCAAGCCTAATTGGATGTAAGCCCCAAAAGGGTACTCAAATTTTTAATTTTCTCCTAGGTTATTTTGGAATAATTTTGAATAAGATTGGAAATATTGGTCTGGTAGGGCTACTAGGATTAGGCCTCAATATGGGTTTCTTGACCTGGGTACACAAAGGAGACTTCCAAATTTGGTTGGAAGGATAGGGTGAGTTATCCTAGTTTTGAATCAGTTCAAACCCTCCCTAGGAAGTGTCACTGGGGATTGTTTGCCTTTAGCATGTTTAGAACCCTAGTTGTGGGGTTGTAATAGACCTTAGACAAGGCATAAAAGGGTGATTTTGGGTCTTCTTACCTTCTAGTTTCCCACTCTACATTAGGTGGTATCAAAGACATAAATTTTCTTGAGGGTGGAAGAAGAATATTTGCAAGATATTAGAAGGAGAAGACACCAGTGATGGGAGAAGGATGACCAACATTGAATTGGCCAAGGTTGGTAAGAGAGCAAGCAGTAGCAAACAAAGAGATGAGAAAAGAATCGGATAGGTTGAAGGGTAAAATGGATAAGAAGTAAGGAGACTCTAATGAAGAATAATAAGGGAATGATGATGATTCCCTTTTGCAAGCAAGAGAGAGGATACTTGCAGATTAGAGAATTTTCCTTGAAGCCCTTGAGAGAGCAGGTAGCCGAGATGACAAAGCAAGCCTACTTATATTCACTGGGAAGATGAACCCAGAGGAATTCATGGATTGGTTGGAGGACTTAGATAACCACTTTAAGTGTGAAGATGTTCCTAAGAACTAAAAGATGAAGACTGCTAAGTCTAAGATGAAGGGATCCGCCCTTAGTTGGTGGAACTTCTTGCAAAATGAGAGAATAAAATAAGGGAAGAACCCCATCTCATCATGGAAGAGGATGGTTGCAGAGGTGAAAAAGAAATTTGTACCTGAGGATTATGAAATGACAATGCACAAGAAGCTGCATAGCTTAAGACAAAAGGATTTGGATGTGAGTGGATACACAAAGGAGTTTCACAAACTGTCCTTAAGAGAAAAGGTGCCAGATAATGAGAAATAAAAGTTGGCAAGATACATGAAAAGCCTCAAGTATTCCATTCAAGATGAACTAAGTATTTTCAATCCTAAGATAGTTCATAAATTCTATTAAATGGCATTAAGAATTGAAGAAAAGTTCTAAAGAAAGGGAGACCAACAAGGTAGAGGAAGAGGAGGAAACTTTAGAGGAAGAGGCAAATTTCATGGAAGAGGAACATCTCCTAAACCACAAGGAGAGTCGAGTAATCAAGAATCAGAGGGAGAACCAAGCCACAGGGGTAGTTTCAGAGGAAGAAGACCAAATGACCGAGGTAAATTTGGAGGGAGAGGAACCAATGTGTTCGCCAAAAGATGTTTTACATGTAATCAAGTTGGCCACCACTCATTTAGATTTCTGGAAAAGAAAGGTTCTAATAGTCAAGGTGGAAAAAGAAGAGTTCATTTGGAACTCACCTTCAAGGCATGTAGATCCAGAGTAAGGTGAGTGTCTGATGTTCAAAAGGACCCTATTGAAAGTACCAACCATCAAGGAGCCACCATAGAGGAAGTCGTTGTTTAGATATACTTGCAAGGTAAGTGGAAAGGTATGTAGAGTCATTGTGGACTGAGGGTCAATTGATAATCTTGCTTCAATGGAGATGATTAGAAAAATTGGATGAAAGAAACTTCCTCACCCCTGCCCCTAGAAAGTCTGTTTGTTGAGCAAAGAGCAACAAGCTTTGGTAAGTGAACAAGTTTGGGTAGATTTTAAAATAGGTGAATATAGAGACAAGATTCTATGTGATGTTGCAGAGATGGATGCTTTCCATTTACTCCTTGTAAGACCATGGCAATATGATTTAGACTCAAGGCATGATGGGAAGAAAAATGTCTACAAGTTGACCAAAGATGGTGTGCAATACACTATGACCCCACTACTGAATGATGGTAAGGAGAGTCATGTTGTGACCACTGTCATGTTAGTAGGTAAGGAGGAGTTTATGTAGATAATCAAAGAGAATGATACCCCATGCTTTGCCATAGTAGTGGAATCAAGGGAAGAGATGAGGAATAAAGAAGAAGACAAGGTGCAAGAAAGGACTGCAAATCCTAGAGAAGTGAAAGAGTTGTTGCAAAGATGCAAGGGTATAGTTGCAAGAAGTAAACTAGAGACCCTACCACCTTTTAGAGATGTAAGTCACTACATTGACCTTATACCAGGCTCAACATTTCCCAACAAAGCAGCATATAAATTGACCCCTAATCAAAATGAAGAACTTGCAACGAAAGTACATGAGTTGCTAGAGAAAGGGTTCATAAGGAAGAGCATTAGCCCTTGTGTTGTCCCTGCAGTATTGGCCTCAAAGAAAGAAGGTACATGGAGATTATGTATGGATTCAAGACCCAGTATTTTATTCGTAACAGTATATGCTGCATGAGTGTTAAGTGTTATTTAAATTTATTGTGTAAAAACCACAAGAGACAATTCCATGTTTTATTTTTGTAAAAGTGTTTTATTTGTGTCACTTGACACATGTGTGGATTTAAATTTAAATGTTTTATTTGTGTCTCTTGGTGGGAAAGTGTTTAATTATAGTTCTTCTTAAATAAAATAATGTGTTGTCATAAATACTTTGGAATATAATATTTGGGGTGGTCAACTTATGTTTGACCCGAAAATAAACTTCAGAGGGGTTTAAAATGGGTTAAATGAACACCTAGGGGTAGTTTAATAGGGTTTCCTAAAGCCCATAAGGTATACCTAGGGGTTAGGGGTAATTTTAGGCAAGTTTCTACTTTATAATGATCTTTTTAACGCTTTAAAAATTGGCTTTTCTGAGTTGAGCGAAAATTGAAAATTAGAATTTAAATCTAATCAGGATTTTTCCTTTTGGAATGAGAGTCTTTTTTGGATTTTTGCTTTCTTCCTTCTTTTTTTGGTTTTTTTTAGAATCTTGTGAGAACTCTGTGAGTGAGCTTCTTAAGCAAGATTTTTGAGAATTGGAGGGTAATCACCCACTCTCCATTTTTGGAGACAGAAGAAAATTTGAAGAGAAGATAATGTTATGGAATAGAAAAATTGATTAAGGGTAGAAGGAAAAAGATTTGTGGATTGGGCAGCTCTTCATCAAATATCATAATACCTTTGGGCAGATTAAGGTTGGTTTCAGTTATTCTTTTTAATGTCTTCTTCTTGTTTATGTCTGGAAGTTTGTTGGTGTAAGAAATCTGTGTACTTGAAAGTTTGTGTTAGAAAATCTTTTGGTATTTTGCTTTATGAATTGTTGTGATTTGGGAGTTTTCTCAAGATCTCTTACTCTTGGGAGAGAAGAGGATCTTGAGGGTGGTAGCAGTGACAACCCTCGAGTGAGAGACTCTCTTTGAGAGCGATCACAAGGGATCTTTGTTGTGACCCTTGCTGCATGGCCTGTTTGTGCAATGGGGGTCATAAGGAGGGATATAAGGCTAGAATGCCTTTGGGGGGCATAAGGAATAAGGGGTTGAGATTCTTGATATTATTATTGTGCCATGAGGTGGCTTCTTGTTTATTTCATACTTGCAGTTCTCCTCAGGGATTTGGTCCACTACCACCCATTGAAAATGTTCATCACCAAAGTGTGGTGCTATGAAAGCCAAGTTGGGAATGTGTCTGGAATATCTGTATGCATTGCTTTCTATGTGTTTGCCTGTTTGTTACCCATCTAGGAATTGGTTCTCCGAGCTCGGGGGTGGCTACCAGTTAGCCTAGGCTGGGAGGTGAGCACTCTGTGGTCATATTGTGTTTATCTATTATGCAGGAAAGTCAGGAGAAAGAGAATAGGATCCATGAGAAAGATACAGAAGATTATTATTTGAAGATACTTAAATCCAGTTGCAGATAATTGTTTAAATTTGTTATAAAAGTATGCCTCATTCAAAGAAAAGAGAAGCAAGTTGTAATTATTGAAAATAGACTTGAAGTTTTACTATTGTGGCTATTCAAGAAACATCCTGTAAATTGGTAGTATATCTTAGAGCTGTTAAAGAAAGAAAAAGAAAAGCTTGTTTTATTCCTACTTCTAGTTTTTAGTAAAAGAAAAGTTATTTTGAGTTGCATGCAAAAGCTTCTTTGTATTATGGAGAAAAAGAATAGATTTCATTTAAATTTTATCTATATTTTACTTGTGGCAAAATAGAAGTTTATTTATGCTGAAAGATCTTAAGTAGTTTAAAGAAAAAAAGATGTTTTATGTAAATATTGTATTAGAGGAAAAAAAAATCAATGAAATTCTTTTTATTCCAGAAAAGTATATTGTATTTTAGTTAGCATTGATTTAAAAGCTTAATATATATATATATATATAAAAAAAAAATATATATATATATATATAAAATATATATATATATATATATAAAATATATATATATATATATATATATATTTCTAAATAAACTTAATGCTTTTTCCCTTTATTATATTAGTTTAAAATCTTTGCATGTAAATCTCCTTTTAAAAAATATATATATATATATTTATTGAAATATTTTCACCCTTTTAAACTATGATTATAAATTTTATATAAATATAAATATATATATATATATATACATATATATATAAATATATATATATATATATATATATATATATATTTATATATAATATATTTAAAAAAAATATATAAATTAAAAATTTTTTTAAAAAAATGGGGAAATGTTTTTGGGTCCACGCGGACCCCACTGTGTGTACACACAGTGAGGGCCACGTGGCGCCCACCGTGTGCACACACAGTGGAGCCGCTTCGGCTCCCACTGTGTGGACACACAGTGGACGGCCGCAGCCGCCACTGTGTGGCCACACAGTGGGGAGCCGCTAGTGGCGCCCACTATGTGGACACATAGTGGTGCCGCGGCACCCACTGTGCGCCCACACAGTGGCGCCATGGCTCTCCCCGCCTCCAACATCCGAAACCTGCAATAAACAAAAAAAAACATGGCTGCCCTTGGGGTCTTCGGCCCAGCATGAAAATTTCTCTGTAAAAAAAATAGGGTTAAACCCTAGCCCGGGTGGGGCTAGGGTAGATGGTTTTTTTTTTAAAAAAAATATGATAATTAGATTTGAAAATACATATATGGGAAAATAGAACCCTAATTAGGGTTGGGAAAATATGGATTAATATTTAGAAAGATATTATGTTTTTGAATTAGAATTAAAATATTTAAAATATATGTAACTATATATATATATGGATATATATATATATTTATATGTATATATATAAATTCTGGTCATAATTTTGGATTAAGTATTTAATTGTAAATATATATATATATATATATATTATTATAATTCTGGTTATAATTTGAAGCAAGTAAAGCGAAATAAATAGATTATCGGAGGAAGCCTAGCTTTTATAATTTTAAATGTATTTAATAATGTCCCGTGTAATTTAATTAGAGTATTTAAAATTTAAATTGGATGTTTAGACTATATGTCTTATTGGAGATTAAATTAATTTTTCCTCTCCTATTCCTTTAGCGTGATTGTTTTAATAAGCCTAATGGCTAGGTATCTTGAGGAGATAAATTTTAAACCAGTTAATTTTCCGCAAATAATATTTAACAATCTATCGAAGCTTGGTTCATCTTAGAACTAGCTCGAATTTAATAATGGAAATTTCAATAACGCTTGTCGTGTGAGCGAACTTGTTAATTAAATTAGTATGTTTTAAAAAAAAAAAAAAAAAATTGTTCCGTTTTTGCCCTAAATTTTGGGCATGACAAAGACCCATAAACAAGATCACAATCAGGTATAGGTTCCCTATGCCTCGGATAGAGGACTTGATGAAATGTCTAGTAGGAGCCAAGTACTATTCCAAGGTGGATTTGATGAGAGGCTACCATCAGATCAGGATAAGAGAGGGAGATGAGTGGAAGACAACCTTCAAAAAAAATGAATGACTTTATGAATGGCTGGTTGTGCCATTTGTCCTCTCAAATTCTCTTAGTACATTCATGAGACTCATGAATGAAGTCTTGAAACCCTTTATCAAGCATTTTGTTGTTGTGTACTTAGATGACATTTTGATTTTTAGCAAGAATAGGGATGAGCATCTAATACATTTGGATTTGGTGTTGAAAAGGTTGAATGAAGAGAAGTTGAAGATTAATTTAGAAAAATGTGTCTTCTTGCAGGAGGAATTAGTATTTTTTGGTTTTGTAATCTCCAAGAGCAGCCTCAAGATGGATCCATCCAAGGTGGAAGCAATCCTCAATTGGCCTACACCAATAAATTCAAGTGAGCTAAAGAGTTTTCTTGGTCTTGCAAGCTTCTATAGGAAGTTTATTAATAATTTTAGTGGTGTATGTGCACCTATGATTGACATTATCAAGGGGGGTAGACAATGTCAGTTTGTATGGACTAGTGAAGTAGATAAGTCCTTTGAGAATTTGAAAAGAAGGGTAGCAGAGAAACCTATATTAGTTCTACCTGATTTCCATAAGGTCTTCACCATAGAGTGTGATGCTAGTAACCATTAGGAATCCCACAGATACTGAGAGTGGGGGTGAATCAGTATCTAACCGGTGAATAGAATTTCTTAACTTAAAACATGCAGAACATATTATAACAATGTACTAGTATGCAAAATAAATAGAATTAAGAACATCCACATGAAAAGAACACCATAACACAAGGTTTTAACAAGGAAACCCGGTGTGGGAAAAACCTTGATGGGATTTGTGACCCACAATATTCATTCACTGGCCAATAAGAGAATATTACTTTCAATAGGGGCCTGCACATGCAGGAAGGCCAACTGCTTAGAGCTCACTACTCAATGGGAAGTCTCACTGACTTACAATGTGGATTATGAAAATCCAATATCATGTACTGCTTTACTATAGCATCTATAATGCCTGATACAGTACCAGTTGCTACTTTTCTTCTTACATAAACCCTTTAGCCTATATTTCGCATAATAGGTCTGCCTAATATTTTCCTTATCGCTTACTCCTCTCTCTCTAAATGTCTACAATGATCTCTTTTATATATAAGAGTCATTTTACAATTTTCCAAGTCGGCTTACAAAGTTTTTACAATAATAAACAAAATATAATATAACAAAATCCTGTCAGCCTCTATGCCATTATACTTCCTTTCTTTATGCTGGTGCCGGTGTCCTGAGTGCCGGTGTAGAGTGTGATCTACTGATGCTGGTATAATGCCTTTGCTAGTGCCATAGGATTGCAAGGTTGCCATCAATGAAAAAACCTTCAATCACATACAATATCTCATTGGAGTGTGCATATGCCAACAATCTCCCCTTTTGGCATTGATGGCAACACTCATGAGAAATTTCAAAAGTGTATAAAAAATGTGAAGTCCAAAAAAAAGTTACCAAAAATGTGTGTGCTCCCCCTGAGCATACGATTCCTATGATATTGAATTTTCTCATCCCACTACTCCCCCTTTAGCATCAATGACAAAGGTTGTCAGGATGTCAGTAGAGTTTGTAGTTCTAACTTTGTAACTGGATAGTTAGAACTTGAAATAGATCCACCAAAATCAAGTTTATACTCTCCATAAACTTTTTACTATCTCTTATTGTTGTCTCTATTCTCTTAACTATACCGGTGAGATGCTACAAATGCTCTGTCGGTGTTTTCTGTCCCTATATTAGTGCCTCAGATACTTCCTTTCACAGTGATGCTAGATAGTCCAATCTTGGACTTAGTTTTAATCTAAGATGCTTTGCCTTATTCACTATTCTTTCTTTCTCTCTTTCCAATTTAAGTAAATCTTCTTCAAAATTTGTTATCTTCTCCTCAAAAACTGATAGTGTATCAGGTGAGTTGACAAAATTATCTGCAAGTTTATTGATCTCATCTTGTACCTTGCTCATCTTCTTGTCTATATCTACAGTCAAAAATTTTGTCTTACAGGTGTCTTTGTATAGAGTTTTGTACTCTTTCAATAAATTACACAATTCCTGTAGAAGTGTGTCAAAATCTCTGTTACACTTCTTTATTTGCTCATCAAAGAATTTTTTCTTTTCAATTTCTACTTTATCCTTCAATGTCTTTTCCTTTATTTTCTCAATGTTTTCTGTGATATATTTACATAGTGTATCAAGTTTTCCTAAAGAATCTTTATTGTCTATATTATAGTTAGGAGCAATTACCTTCAAAATTGGTATGGTATCATCAATTGCCTTATAAGCTTGTGAGCTGCAATCTGTTATCTTTTTTATTGAATCTAATAGTACCTCAGTCACATTAGTTGATTTGTAGCCTGATGATGAACCAACATTCTGAGTACCACCAGTGGAAGTAACCAAGCTTGTATTGACCTTTGGTAGGTTTGTTTGTGTCTCCATTTCCTTAAGCAATGGTTTTTCTACTTCTCCAATTGTCGGTGGCACTGTTTCCTTGTGTTCCTGTTCTGAAGCCTTTTGCTCTATTTGTTTTTCTATTTGTTGCATTGTCTCAGTCTAAGTCTGAGTCTCTACCTTTTGCTCTTTGTTATCTGTCGGTTTCTCCTATGTGTTTTTAGTTTGTTCAACTACTGGAGGCTCACTAGCCATTTCATTTTTATTAGTTGTATCTTTGTCTACCACAATGTTGATCTTTTGAGTATCAACATCCATAGTATATAAGACTTCAGGATTAGGATTACCATCCTCTACATCCATACTCTCAATTGCCGGTTGATCTTCTGTAGCTATTGTATTTACCAGTGGAGTAATCAAAGGAGGTGGGGGTAAGTTGTCTTTAACCTTGATACTAGGGGGTCCACCAAATTTACCTTTACCCTTGTCTCTATCTTTCTGATAAACTTTTATGGGTTTGGGGCTCCTATATTCTTCTTTTTTTTCTTTTTCAACTAGGAATATATCCCATCCATTTTCTGTCTCCTTAGTCACCTCATTAATTCTTCCAACCATTAAAGAAATGTGTCAGTGTGTAGTAGAAAATACTGACCGGTTGACTTGAGCAATTAGGTCATCGATTTCTTTGGGTGAATTTACCGGATATACAGCAAGTAGCTTTTCAATCTTTATTTTCTTGTCCAGTTCTATTACTACTTGTCTTCTTGCTTCTAGTCTCTTAAATAGTTTATTTGGGATTTTATTTACTACTTCCATCAAGAATTTCTTATACATATCCATATGCAATATAACACTGTTTTCAACTTGTTATTTTTCATTAGCTATTAAAGTGTCATATATTTTCTCTATATTCTTCAATTTACCTTCCTCTGTAATTTCATCCAGCAGTATATCAAGAGGGGCCAAGTCTTTGTTTGTCCTCTTCTTCTTTTTGGGTGTCAATTTCTTCTTCTTTGGTGTAGCCTTTCTTACCAGAGATCTCACTGCTTGTTGTTTTTGTCTTGTCCTCCTAAGTGAGGGTGTGGTTGCCGGTGAGGGATCTCTTTTCCTTACAAC
This sequence comes from Cryptomeria japonica, assembly GCF_030272615.1. Taxonomy (NCBI): domain Eukaryota; kingdom Viridiplantae; phylum Streptophyta; class Pinopsida; order Cupressales; family Cupressaceae; genus Cryptomeria; species Cryptomeria japonica. The sequence continues at coordinate 492,340,823 of NC_081408.1, forward strand.
TCTTTTGAAAGTTGCAGGCATATCACTCTTCGAAGAAGTACCTACCGATGATAGGTGAGTTTCAGGTTGTGGAGCTGCTAACTCATCCTTTGTTATACCGGTTTTTCTTCAACACATCTTCTTTGATGGTTTTTGCTTGTCTAGAACCTTTCCTTACAATTGCCTCAACCTTTTTCACTCTTTTCTTTGATTGTATTTGGCTTTCAATAGTTTCTGCACTACCAAATATTTCTTCCTTAGGTTCTCCGAGGGCTTCTAGAAGTGCTTTAGCATATGTTTCAATTATATGATCATCTATTTCATAGCCAATCTTGGTTACCCAAATTGTCCTAGGGATGACTGCTTCCATCCAGATTTCATCCTTCTTGATTACAAAGCATATTTCATCTTTGTATTTGTCGACAATCTTTTGTGATAACCTGATTCTTTTCTTCATTTTGGCTTTTAATGCTTGAAAGAAGTCATGAATATTGTTTTCCTTGTCTTCTCCCATGTTATTGAATAGTTTTGTTAACTATTTACCTACTAGTATATCATATCCAAGTTCTTTGTAGCCTATACTGGGAACCTATTTGGTTATATGTAGCATCAAAAATACTAACAAATTTCCAAACCTGAAAGTTCCTTTCTTGTCCTTCTTAATCTTTCCAAGGTTGTCAATTAATTCATCCTTTATCCACTCACATATATCAATCTTTACATTATCTGTGACCATATCATAAGCACTCTTAATGCATAAACTTGAAACTGAATTGAGTCTATTTGCATGAGTAGCTTTATATCCTAATATCATGCTGGTAAATCTCACATTAATGTCTGTTACATCATTAACTCTTAGGGACCTTTTGTCAAATGTTGTACCAGTTAGGTTTGTAACTAGGTCATTGGATACCTTCTTAGTTTTATCTAGCCTTTTATCGGTGGTCGGTAACCCTATGATAGCTTTCACAGCTTAGTGATTTTGTGGATTGCATCTAACCAGAAAAATTCACCATGTACCTTGCTTAAGACTATCCTAATCACATCCTTGGGGAATTCAGGAATGCTAAGGATCTCTGTGAATCCTAGGGTCTCAATGATCTTGTGTTCATCTTTTATATTGCCGGATTCATCACATATCATAGTTTTAAACATGGTTTTAATCTCTTCATCTCATAGTTCCTCAATGTTGCAGTGGATGTAAATTCTGGGGTCTTCAACATAAACAACTGTTGGCATTTGGCATTATAAAAGACAATGGGAGATTGTTGGCATTTCAATAAGGATATTGAGAAGGTTGTTGATGATTATGGATATTGTTGTTCTCTAAATCTGATTCACTTTAACATCCTTATAGTGACATGATAACTCTATATGCAGAAGAGATATTAAAGAGAAGGAAACTTCAAAGACAACACATGACAAGGTTTGATTAACCTTCTACACTTTGGACTTATTCAAAGTCCAGGTAGGTATACCTTTGTGAATTAAATTCACACTTTTAAAAGATAAATCCACAACAAACCAGTCCAAAAAACCAATGGATCTAATCACCTTAAAACTAACTAAAACAAAGAAATGAAAATTGTACTCATGTTCAGTATTGACCTACAAAATATGTAATAGACAACCTTGATCTATACCAGTGCCTTATCCAAGGTCACAAAGTCATCTAAGTTCAAATAATACTCCCACAATCAAATATCTCCACATCTCCCATTGGTTTGGTTTCTGTAGATCCCTATATATGCCTGACACACATAAGAATTTTATTCATACCAAATTAAACTATGCTCATCAAGATTCAAAATATCTCACAAGGAATTTACTAGTAGAAGTGATTCCTGCATATTTAATTCCCCTCCTAAAGAGAAAAGCTAATAAATATATCTATTGAAAGTTGCCTTACAACCCCTATTCAAATGAAATAATCCTAGCTTATTTAGAATGAAATAGTAAATACTTGCAAATGCATTTGAAGACAACACAAAGTTTTAACTCAAAACCAATGGTCTGTATATTGATATTTTCTTCAAAAAAGTATTACAAGAAACCTTCCAATATTCTCCATTAAAACTTGGAAAAGCCCAGATAAATTTCTACAACGTTTTCTTACAATTCTTTGTGATCAACTTTCTACTAGTCTTGGTATCCATTTATAACAATATGGATGCATACAAAGCTTTCAAATTTCCTAAGAGAGTTCGTTACAAAATACTACTTCACTCAAGAAGCAGTTACATGTCTTTTTCTACTTCAGCGGCTTCTTTAGTTGGCGGCTCCTCCACAATATCCTCTAACCGTTCAACAATGCTTTCTAACTACTCTGTAACATGTTCTTCTTGAACCTCCACATTGGCCACCGCATACTTTTGGGACCATCCCTGGAAAACATCATCATTAGGCCATGAGTGGCCAATAATTTCTTTATTCAACTTCAACAACTTTTTCCATGTGTTCCTCACTTTCCTTACCTCTGAATCCAAAAACCCATAATGAGATTTGATCTTCTCTATTTCGTCAATTATTTTAACAAACAAAGAGGTGTCATCTGTATTGATTATCTCATTTATCCTTAAGGATAAATTAGCCCCTAACTCATCTAGCCATGCCTATTTATCCTTTAAATGATTCTGGTTGACAAAACCTCCAAGGAACAATGCAAATTTATGCTCGGTATATTCTTTCTTATATAAATTAGCTTTTCTTTCCACATTAGCTCTTCCTTAAGCCAACTTTGTCAATCCTTTTGCCAACTTACATAAAAATTTGATAGTGACATCAGCCTGTGCCTCATCATATGATACACACATCAATTCTAAGTCCAGTTCCCTGGGCAACCATTTATTCATAATAGGCTCTAGAATAGCCTTACCTTCATTCAACTCATTAAGAGTATCCAAAATTCTTTTCATATTGAGATACACTATAGGAGCATCAATAGTGTCAGCAAAGCTTGAAATTGTTGCCTTTATCTTTTCCTCATACTTGCTTGCAAATAAGGTCTGGGCTTGTTTCAACTTTTCCATTTCATGCTGATAAGTCTCAGCCAGTTGGAAACCAGAAGGCATAGGAGAAGGGGGGAATTCTACAATTAGACTAGTAGGTGGGGGTCTTGCTAGAGAGGAAGCGATCATCAATGTTGAAGGCTCACCTTGATGATGTTGACTTGACAATTGGCTCTGGAGTTTAGCGATGATGATGTCCCTACTGGCTATTCCTTCCTTAGCTCAATTATAAGCTTTTAAAATAGTTTCCAACTTCAAGTGGAGAGTAGCCTTTTCTTGAGCTTCTTTCTCTGCTGCTGCTACATTAAACTTTGCAGTGTCTAGAATAGTATTAGCTACCTCCACCACTCCTATGTCCTAAACCCTCTTGACAATCATTCCTCCAAAGAGGCTAGAATCTGAGGCATTTTTCTTCCTCCTGTTCTCATCTTTCTTTAATGACCATAGGAAAAGGGCAGCATTATCCTTGTTGAAGGTCACACCTTCCATTGGCTTTGTTTCCTTTCTTACTGCATCAAGGATCAATGCATTAGCTATATCCCATTCTCGGAGAATTAACACACCAGCTTTATCCAACACATCCCTCCCCTTTTCAGGGGTGATCGCTTTGAACTCCTCCATCATTTCTTTCTTAACTTCTTCTTCTATTTGGGCTGCACCTCTGAGAGGCTATTCATTTACCCTTTTCTCACATCTGATTTTGAATTGATCAATGTTCTATTTCTAGATAAATTGTAGAAAATCTTCTGATGTAACGAAGTTGTTGTCAACTAGGAATTCTTCACTAGCTTGCTTAACAGTAAGGTCCAATTCTTGGCCCTTTAACTCACCATTGGTTAAATCCATTTCAGCATTTGGTGGCTCTTCAAGCATTCCTTCTTGGGTCTCCTCATATGTACAGGAAATCTCACCAAGACTCCCTAACTGCAATAATTGTTCAGCCACTTCTTGTTCATCTCCAATGTGGATAGGAGATTGAGATGGGGAATATGAGGCTCATTAGTTCCAATTTCTTCTCCCACCTTTTGCCTCTTAGGGGAATCCCAAATGTCTACAATATCTTCAACTTTCCTTTTCCCTTTTGAAGAGGAAGGCTCACTAGTCACTGGCATCATTACAATGTACTTTGGTCTCTTGAGCATTGCATAGTCACCCGATGGGATTACTTTGGCAAAAGCAGGCTTGGCCAAGACCATCTTAACCTTATCAAGATCATTTTGCATTATGGCTTCCCTTTTTTCCTTTAGGGTCTACATTACATATTCAAAATAAAGAATCAAAAATTTTATTTTCTCCTCAAATGGGGTGAAACTAGATAGAGGGTCATAGCTAGTGTCAAACAGATGAATAAAATCAAGGGCTTTCTTATATGCTACCCACTTCTCCTTCCTCAGTTCCTGCTCATCTAAGATGAACTCATTTCTAATAAAATCCTCAGGAATTTGAAATTGATGAGGCCTACCTCTGCACACTACTCTTTTCCTGAACATGCCATTGAAGAAGTCCTCAGGGTCTACACATCTTGACACTATAGTTGATAACCTATATGGTTTAAAGAAATCTTCAAAGAATCTCCATCCACCCTTAGTAATTACAAAATGGTGAGCCATGGTAACAGTTGGGAAAATAGTCCCTTTACCTCTATTAGTTAGCTCAGCTTCCTGCACCCCTGCAATCTGTCTTAGCACTTTTGCAATCCCTAGTTTCAATGGGACCTGATAGGGTAGTAAATAAGGGGTGCCTCTAAATCCAAACACTATGAAAACAATAGACACAGTGTACAAATAGATGTCTCCCCAATTGTGAGCGATCTTGATATCCTCTGCAAACTCCTTAGGTCTAATAAATTCCAATAGAGCTTTAGGGATTCTAGGGTTTTCTCTACATAAGAGGATTCTGATTTTAGATGCAAAGCATCTATCAAAATTCAGATAACTTGCATCCTCTCTCTCCCATGATAAGACAGTACTCCACAATTGTACTAGCATTTCCTCATTATCCTTAACCTTAATCAGGTCCATCTCCTTTGCAAAGTAGTCGGCACCCTTGAACAAGAACATGTTCATTAACATAGAATAGCATCCAAATGGCTTGTCAACCTTACCATTCTTGATTCCCATTAACCCTTTATGAATGGCATCAACAAGGTATGGAGCATAATCAAATGTAATGGCCAAAGAAGGATTCGGAATTTGGGCAATCATTAACATATAATGGGTAGGCATATTCTCTTCAGCATCTTCCCCAAAGATCTGGCACAAGGCCCAATACATACCCTTAGCTCTCAAGGTGAATAAATTGAGGGAGAATGGTTCCATTGTGCTGGGGCCTACAACTGCCAACCCCCCTATCTTCACAAAGAACTCTCTTAATGGGCCATTCTTAAGATGATCCCTCTATACGTTGTAAATCTAGGCTAATGATTCAAAATCAGTAGGTTCCAATAAATTGGAGGATTCACTGAGTTTGAAAACCTTTCTGAATTCATCTTCATTGATTTCAATCAGGATTGACCCCTTTATATTCTGAATACACCTTGCCACAAAGTCATAATTCTGTGCAATCAAAGTCAATAAGTCTGTATCTATAAAAACACTTGGGACCACTAGCTTCCCTACATCCTATTCCCATATGCCATTCATAGGAGCAGAGGAATTTCTTTGCCCAAAACCGACTTTGAAAAGTCCTAAGCCCAACATTCCTATTTCAGGGTCTCTTAACCAATTACCCTTATCATAGAAGCCATCTCCAATTTTCAGACGAGGGTGTTTGGGCACTAATTCTTTAATCTGAACCCCAACATTGGTGGACATAGTTAATTGTTCTAAAAAATCATCACATATATTTCGTTCTTGGTATCCCACCTTCCCAGTGAATTCTCTTCTAGGAGCCATTTTGGACGAGCAACCACACCACCATCAACTAGCATAGACCTCTAACAAAGTAATTCACATGGCAAATATTTGAGAACAAACCAGAGTGATCAAGAAAAGCATAAAAACCTAATTATTCACCTGAAGAGAATGACTCTGCAACAATTCGCTCTGCAACAAACTTTGATGAAATGGTATTAGCAATTAAGTTGATGCAGACTACAGAAGACAAGTTGGCATTTAAGTTTTTTAAGAATTAACTCCGCATGCTTCGACTTTCTTTTCATAATTGAATTCACCAAATCAAATTCAAAAATGGCTCCAACGGGTCATGATTTTCCTCTGAGCCTTTCCTTTGTTTCACACTTTCACCATTTCGCAATGCATAAAACCCATGCTCTTTTCTTTCATGAAGCAACACTAGCCGTTGGATCATGGGAACTTGCATTGTCTTTACCTCTGCTTAATCTCTTTTCTTAAGTTATGGTCCCTACCATTTTTTTGTCACTTTGTGATACTTAACAATCGAGCACTTCCCCTCCACAAAGCCATGCCAAGCATTAGATCTAACTTAAGTCATTTGGCCTTTAATTCCAACCAGAACCGTCAACTTTTCCTACTAACCATACCTTACCCTGATGGTTAGTGGTTTTCACCATTTCACAGAGATTAATCTGTGGGCATCTTCAGGCCACGAATCGATGAGAATCGTTGGATCAAAATAGAGATGACTGCCTTTTAAGTGGGCCCTGCATTTGGGAACCACTTACCCTACCTTTTCATCAGTAAATACATGCCACATGGCAGTTGACCATTAGCCATGGCAACTCGCTTGGGTCCCATTCTGGATCTGCCACGTGCCATCTTTTATTATTCCCACATAACCATCGGTTACACCCTGGCAGGCCCTTAATAATCCTTTTAGAACTACATGTCACTTAACCCATCCCTATCGAGCCCCACAAAAGTAATAGCTATTTTGCCATGTCACACTTACTCATGACTTCCACCTATCTTTCGTGACTTCATGAACACTTATCATCATTCAACTTACAACCATGAAATCATGAGAACCATCAGATCAAAATAGAGATGAATTCCTTTTAAGTGCATGTTTTATTCTGCCCTTTGGGCCCACCAACCCTTTTCACGACTTCGTGATGAGTAAACCGCAAGAATGCCTCGGCCGCGAAAAAATGTGAGCCGTCGATCTTGGCCTAACCTGACTACCTTTTAACTGAAGGGAAAATTCTCATTGTTGGGTCCTGCCAAACCTTTTCGTGACTTTGTGAAGAGTAAACCACGTTTATCTTGATCTCAAGAACTCATGCTATCCGTCCGATCAGATGGGACTTGACCGGTATTTAACTTTGGCTCAAACCTACGTGCTGGGTCCACCTTTCTGCCTTTTGCTATTTTGTGATGGATAAATTGCGAGCAACTTTAGGTTGCGAATCGATGCGGATTGTCAGATCAATAGAGAGTTGCGTGATGCTTACAAGGCCCAACAAACATTTAGAAAAGGCATACTTAAAAGTGGGAATTAAAACAATTGAAGGGACCACCTAGGTAAATTACAAGGGGGGGAACACTTCATGACAAAGGGACCCATTACTTAAGTGAATAAAGTAATGCAAAAATAGAAGCCAAAGGGTTTTTTAACAGTCATTAAAGTGAATTAAAACCTAAACCCTAAACCCATTAGGATTTGAAACAACCTTGAAGCAATAAGAACATACCAGACTAAAAGACATTATAGACTTAGCCAATAATGGAAAAAGCACACCCATTTTTAAACAGTGATAATAGTGGCTCTGACTGGGGATAGTTGATTGCAAGATCAATACAAGAATCCAGATATCTTTGGAGAACAGACCAAAACACAGACCCAAACAAAACAACAGGAAATAAAAAAAATATATACAAACAAAGGACCTACTGTGCATGGACTTCAAGAGAAATAATGTTTCAGGAATTGTCCATGCATTGGAAATTCCTGTACTTCATCATTCATATTTTTTACAAAATAAGAATCCTTTCCATTTAGATCACAAACCACAAAAGGGCCAATCCATAATGATTCAAATTTCTTGTGCTTTCCCCTATCCTATCCTCTTGCATTCCACTAAAGAACAATATCATCAATTTGAAACTTCCTTAATGTCCTTTTATCAAAAAGGTACTTGGACTGCAGTTGGATCTTCAGATTTCTCTTATGAGCTAGAGCTCTGATCTCTTCCACTTCGACCATCTGGATCATTTGGTCCTCCATAGGCTCTGATAAATCCATGTCCTCAGCTTGCAAGAACCTGTACACTGGAAGAAGATTGTTTATAGGAACTCTAGCCTATGTACCATATACCAATTAAAATGGTGACATACCAATGGCCTTCTTGACAGTGATTCTGTCTACCCACAAAGCTAGTTTCAACTTTTGATCCCATGACCTCTTGTTTTCTTCTAAGATTTTCTTAATAATATTCAAGAGGCTTTTATTGCTAGATTCTGCTTGCCCATTTCCTTGAGGATGATAAGGTGAAGAGTAAGACATGAGTATCCCATGACTAGTACAAAAATTGACAAACTCTTCTGATCTGAAACTCATAGCATTGTCCATTACTAATTTCACAGGAACTCCAAATCTAGTTATGATACAATCCATCAAGAAATCAATAACAATTTTACTTGTAGCTCTTCTGGTGGGAATGGCTTCAATCCATTTAGTAAAATAACCAGTGGCTACTATGATCCATCTATGACCTCTTCCTAATCTCTCAACAATCTCTCCAATGAAGTCTATCCCCCATTGGAAAAAGGTGCTTCCACTGTAACTGGGTTCAAGGGCAGAGCTCCTTCATATTTTAGTTTGTATGAAAACCTTTGACATGGGTCACATCTCCTGACATATTCATGAGCATCCTTGAACAAGGTAGGCCAATAATACCCAGCTTGAACTATCCTCCCAGCAGTTGTCTTAGTAGAATAATGACCTCCGCACATTCCATCATGCATTCCAATTAGCATTTTCTTTGCTTGGAATTCATCTAAACACATGAGTAACCCTCCATCTCTATTTCTCCAAAATAGGTCACCTTGAATGAGAACATACTTCTGAGACTTCAATTTTAGAGTTCTTCTCTAATTATGTGTCATTCCTTTTGAAAATGTAGCATCTTTTAGAAATTGGACTATCTCTGAATACCAAGGTTGCCTTTCAATACTAGTGACTGAAGCATTTTTGACTTCAACATTATTTATCTCAACATTCAAAAGATTAGATTCAGTCATGAGCTTGGCCAGACCTAAACCTCTCACCAATTTAGTGATCTTTATCTCCAAGTCAAATTCTTGGATTCTATTGATCCATCTGCATCTTTTTCCTGTAACCTCAGATTGGGACAAAATATCTTTAACTGCAGCATGTGGGACATAAGAAGTGATATTCACATTTACCAGGTATGGCTTGAAAGCCTTGACAACTTTAACTAAAGCATAAACCTATTTCTCCATGGTTTCATACTTCAATTCTGCTACTTGCAAAGACTTGCTATAGAAAGCTATAGGATGTTCATATCCCTCAGTATCCTTTTGTAACAACACTGCAGCTACTGTATGGTATGAAGCAAAAGAGAACAGAGAGAAGGGCTTTCTGTAATTAGGAGATTTCAACACTGGTGCTTCTTGAATGGCCTTTTTAATCTCATCAAAAGCCTTTGAGGCTTCTTGATCCCAACAAAACTTGGTATCCTTCTTGAGCAACTTGACAATGGGTTTTACTATCTCTACAAAGTTTGCAATGAATCTTCTAACAAAATTTACTTTGCCTAAAAAGGATTAAATACCTTTAACGTTCTTTGGTTCAGACACTTTATTTATCACTTCAATTCTTTCAAGGTCTATTCTTACCCCCTCCTTGGAGACAATGTGCCCCAACAATTTTCCTTCAGTGACCCCAAAATAACATTTCTTGGGATTTAATGACACACCAAATTCCAAGGCTTTATTGAACACCTTTTCCAAATGTCCACAGTGATCATCAACCCTTTTGGAGAAGCAAGTTAAATCATCTTGATAAACCACCATGATGATATTAATGAATTATTTGAATGCTACATCCATGGCTCTCTGAAATGTAGCTCTAGCATTTTTCAATCCGAATGGCATTCTTACATAGACATATGTTCCCCATGGAGTAGTGAAAGCCATTTTAAACTATTCAGATTCTCTTACTAACACTTGATTGTATCCTGAAAAGCCATCCATCATGGACAATAGATCACAACCTGTTACTCTTTGCAGCATGGCTTCCATATTTGAAGAAGAGTAGTTATCTTTCAAAGAAGCAACATTCAAATTTCTAAAATCCACACACAATCTAATGTCCCCATTTTTCTTTCTTACTGGGACCAGATTAGAGACCCATGAAGAATGCCTTATAGGTTTGATAATCCTCCCTTCTCTTAACTTAGTCAACTCTTGTTGCATCTTCATTTCTAACAGGGGATTAATAGGTCTTTGCTTCTGTCTCAAAGGCTTAGCATCTAGAAGTAAAGGAACTTCATGTTGAAAGAGGTCTTGTGTATACTTCTTTAGGTCTTCATAAGACCAAGCAAAAACATGCTTATATCCTTTTAATAAATTAATAAGATTAATTCTGACATGAGGGGGTAATTTATTTCCAATGTATACTAACTTAGGGGATGACTCAATCCCCAGGTTTACCTCCTCCAATTCTTCCAACTTAGTGGTAGACTACTGATGTAAGTGACTGTCATTATAACTGAACATGCTCTCTAGCTCTACTAACCCTTTAGGTATCTCATTTGTTTCCAACTGAACCAAGTCATTTCCAAACACTGTTTCCTTATTGTCAACCACCTCCACTAGTGCATTGCAATCAATCTTCTATCCATCATAATCATCAACACATTGGATGAACCTAAGAATATCTTCATCATCAGCAAAAAATTGCCAATTATACACATTATCAGGGATGGTAGGCCTAGATTTTATCTCCACAGTGGAGATGTCGGTTAGTGTTGCATCATCATTTTTCAATGCAACATTAGCTAGAAAATATACCATAATATTCTTTGATCACTGTATCCAATTAATAGAAAAAGCACTAAAATGCTCAATGACATCCCAAACTGCATGTTTATATCTCTTTAATCTATCATTTTTGGATGCATATATGGATCTTACCTGAGAGACAACCAATTCTAAATCCCCCAATACTTTCAACAGCTAGATTCCATGCCTTTTTGCAACCTCAAGCTCCAATAATAAGGCTTCATACTCTGTAGTATTATTTGTGCACTGGAAAGCCAATAAGAAAGAATACTTAAAAGTTATACCTGATGGGGATACAAAAAGAACCCCTGCTCCAAATCCTTCTTTAGAACAAGCTCCATCAAAATACATTTGCCATAAACCATACTGTTGTGATTCTAATTCGACCACAATGGGGTCAGTATTCTTCAATTGGGGTAAAATTGGTTGTAGTCTGAAATTATCAAGATCCACATCAATCATACAATTAAGCATATTAGGATCTACACTCTCAATTACTCTAGGAGCTCATGGTTCTCTATACAACTTGACCTGATTTCCATTTATTGGAATGGTGGCATAAGATAAATCCAATTGGACATTTCCTCCTACTACTACTTCCCACTGCTTGGACAACAACATACCATAATGGGGCTTAGTGTCAGTAACAATAACATCCATTTTATAAGTTGCCTCAGGGAATGCTGCTATTTTTACTTCAACATCTCTCATTGTACCTATCATAGGTACTTCCCTGTTGTCCATAGCATAACATTTTCCATATACAATGGTCACTGATAGTCCTAGTTCTTTCATGACACCATAGGGCATCACATTAGCAATAACTCCTAAATCTATCATGCAGTTTTTTATCAACCAGTTATTTACCAACAAAGTAACATAGAAAGGATCTACTTGTGAAGGCTCTTGAGTGATAGTGGTTCCAACATAAACCTCTGGGGTTTGGAATTCTTGATCCTTTCCAATTTTAGCTGAACTGGTGGGTAGGACTGTATCACTATTAGATATATTAGAAAACAAAGACAAAGCTGCATCCCTATGCTCTTTTATTTTTAGTAATTCTACTAATGGGACAGTGACCTTCATTTGTGTAAGAGCTTGAGCCATGTCAAATGTAGAACTACTGCTTAAATCAGTATTAGCTCTAACTCTTTATGCCTTGAACTGACTTGCCCTTTTTGTTGTGGCAGTTCCTTGTATATCACTGGTATCCGTACTCTTGGGTACATCTTTAACCTGTTCCTTCTTTTCTTCACCAATTTTAGGGACAGTAGTAGCACTACTTGTTTCCCCCTTTTGAGTAATCTCTTTTATGAACATGGAACTAGGTTCACCCTGATCAATTTCCTTCTTGGTGCTCCTTAAGTTATAATTGTGTTTTGCTTTAGCAATGGCAACTTTGGTGAGGCTTTTAACTTCTTCCTCACTAGGCCTTCTAAGATGAACTTCTTCATCCTCAATTGTTACCATATTTAAGGTAGGATGCTAGTCCAGTGTTAGTTGTCCTTGAACAAACCTTTCATTATCCAACACATCACTTTATTCACTTTGTATAGATTCCTCATCACTTTCTATAATAGTCTCAAACATGTTAATGTCAGGCTCAACTTCTTGTCTCATGGATTCTTTAAGAGCTTGAGCCACTGCACACTGATGAGGAGAATGTGGCCCATCACAAGCAATACACCAAGGAGTATTTTCTATATTATGGACATTTTTCCCTTTTAAGGGATTTGGAGTGTCCTAATTTTGAGCAATTTTAGGCTTCTCATTTTGGGGTTTACCATCTTTCTAGTTGGTATTATAAGGCATGTCATGCAATCTAGGGGGTCTATCTTACCATTTATAATGAGGCTTATCATTTTTGTTTACCTTGGTAGTCAGATCCTTAATAGCATTGACCAACTTCTCTATCTTGTCTTCCTCCTTAGTAGCTTTGCTAGGTTGTTGTTTTGTTTCTTGCCATAACCTACCATCTATTCTCCTTCCTAACTTCCCAGATGCTTTTCTGTTTCTCTCCACATTAATGGCAATCCTAAATGCATCCCTCAGGTTATGTGGATTTTTATCCCTCAAGATATAGGCCATCTTAAAATCAAATACATTATAATAGGTATTCAAACACATGTTATCATCTAACCTCATCACCTGATATAATCTATGCATGGCCTTTTGAAATCTGGCATTGAAATCAGTGACCATTTCATTATCAGACTTTCTGATATTATTAAATTCATTGAGCATGAAGCTCACATTTGTTTTATCACTGTATTGCTCTTGAAAACAATTCTTAAAGTCCTCCCATGACCCAATGCTATTAACTGGAAGACCTATATACCAATCTCTAGCATCATCAACCAGGGACTGAACAAACAACTTCATTATAACATCTTCATCCCCTATCTCATAGTCATTTATTATGTCACCAAAAGATTTCAAATGTTCTTCAGCACTAATTGCATTGTTCCCAACAAACTTATGGAGTTTGTCCCTTAACTCAATGGGAACATGGTTGGGATACCCTGGGATCCCATCAAAAAATAGTTGCCTATATTGCTCCAAATTGATAGGTCTCCTTTGAAAAGGGGAAGCAACATTATTATTTCCCGCGTTCATTCTGACTTTTGGAATTAGGGACTGAGATACTTGGCCATGCTAATTGTTCACAGGGATTTGACTCACAGATGTTGTATTAGCAGGCACAGTAGGCTGAATCTTAACTGGGGGAAGGGAAATTTGTTGAGGATCAGGCTTACTAAGATCTTCTGATGGAAAAATGATAGGGGGAGCTTTTAGGTAACTAATTTTTCTCTTCACTTCCTAATTTGCTTCTTCCAACTCAGCTTTCTCTAGTTCCATTTGGAGATCCTCTTTTTCTTTCCTCATTCTTTCCATCTCTCTCTCATGTGCTGATAGCCTATGAGAAATCTCTTCAGTGTTTTTAGATCTAGTTCCATCATCCACCTATTTCTACTTTCCTTTATCAACATTATTCCTAGGAGGCTATGAATCACTGAGCATTTCCTTGTTTGGCTGGACTACTAACCTATATGTTGGCTTGGCCTTGGGGATCAGAATTTCTCTGATCACATGGCCTTCCTCATCACTCTTTTCTTTTTCTTTGGCCAATACTTCAAGATTAGTTATCTGTCTAAGAAGCCTATCTCTCTCCAATACTTTTGCTTTAACCTTCTTCTCCTTATTTTCTTCCTTTTGGGCTCTTAAGGAGATTAAGTGATGAACTCTCCTATTTAAATTTTCTATTTCTTGTGACACTTCATCTTCATCAGGGAAATTCTCCTTAGAGTCAGATAAATTGACTTGATCTATATCAATCAAGATGATGTTTCCATAAATTGTCCTAGGAACAAAATGTCTAATTGCATTTGAACTAATCCTATCTCTCGCAGACACACTAACATGAGATATATCTTGATTTATAGCATGAGCATTATCTATGTTTCCAAACAATCTAGAATGGAAACATAATATATTGTGTTCAGATTCTTTGGAAGAAGAATTAGAATTTGCATAAACAAGTCGATTAGGTATCTTACCGGTATTGTTATTCTTTTGCACCCAAGCAACATTTGATGGTTCGTGAAGCACTGATCTCTTCTGACCTCTTCGTGACTGTTTTGGCAAACCTTCTTGCAAAGTTTCATGAGGATGCTTCTTCATGAACGATCTGGTGTTTTTTCCTCCTTGCATTATGCTTGTCTTCCTTTTTTTTTGCACTTCACAAGGACTGGTTCCAAGATAATAGAGTCACCACCCACAAGACTATGGGAATTATGAAAATAAGCTTCGAAAAAGTATCAAAAATCTTCAGACCGAAATCATAGATCAAAGGAAAATAGAGGGAACTTCCAGATAGAGACCTCCAAGCATCACTGCTATAGTCACTAACACACCGATCTAATCCAAAAACACAATGATTTTCTTTATAAATTTAAACACAAATTTGCATCTGGATTCTTATTGTGACTCTCCCCAGCAGAGTCGCCACTTTTGTTGTTCTCTAAATCTGATTCACTTTAACATCCTTATAGTGACATGATAACTCTATATGCATAAGAGATATTAAAGAGAAGGAAACTTCAAGGACAACATATGACAAGGTTTGATTAACCTTCTACACTTTGGACTTATTCAAAGTCCAGGCGGGTATACCTTTGTGAATTAAATTCACACTTTTAAAAGATAAATCCACAGCAAACCAGTCCAAAAAACCAATGGATCTAATCACCTTAAAACTAAATGAAACAAAGAAATGAAAATTGTACTCATGTTTAGTATTGACCTACAAAATATGTAATAGACAACCTTGATCTATACCAGTGCCTTATCCAAGGTCACAGAGTCATCTAAGTTCAAACAATACTCCCACAATCAAATATCTCCACATATCCCATTAGTTTGGTTTCTACACATCCCTATATATGCCTGACACACATAAGAATTTTATTCATACCAAATTAAACTACTCTCATCAAGATTCAAAATATCTCACAAGGAATTTATTGGTAGAAGTGATTCCTGCATATTTAATTCCCCTCCTGAAGAGAAAAGCTAAGAAACATATCTACTGAAAGTTGCCTTACAACCCCTATTCAAATGAAATAACCCTAGCTTATTCAGAATGAAACAGTAAACACTTGCAAACAAATTTGAAGACAACACAAAGTTTTAACTCAAAACCAATGGTCTGTATATTGATATTTTCTTCAAAAAATTATTAAAAGAAACCTTCGAATATTCTCCATTAAAACTTGGAAAAGCCCAAATAAATTTCTGCAGTGTTTTCTTACAATTCTTTGCAATCATCTTTCTACTAGTCCTGGTATCCATTTATAACAATATGGATGCATATAAAGCTTAGGACTTTCCTAGGAGAGTTTGTTACAAAATACTACTTCACTCAAGAAGCAGTTACATGTCTTTTTCTACTTCAGCGGCTTCTTCAGTTGGTGTCTCCTCCACAATATCCTCTAACCGTTCAGGAGCACTTTCTAACTACTTTGGAACATGTTCTTCTTGAACCTCCACATCAACCACCACATACTTTTGGGACCATCCCTGGAAAACATCATCATTAGGCCATGAGTGGCCAATAATTTCTTCATTCAACTTCAACAACTTTCTCCATGTTTTCCTCACTTTCCTTACCTCTAAATCCAAAAACCCATAATGAGATTTGATCTTCTCTATTTCCTCAATTGTTTTAACAAACAAAGAGGTGTCATCTATATTGATTATCTCATTTACCCTTAAGGATAAATTACCCCCTAACTCATCTAGCCATGCCTATTTATCCTTTAACTCATTCTGGTTGACAAAACCTCCAAGGAACAATGCAAATTTATGCTCGGTATATTCTTTTCTATATAAATTAGCTTTTCTTTCCACATTAGCTCTTCCTTCAGCCAACTTTGTCAATCCTTTTGCCAACTTACATGTAGATTTGATAGTGACATCAGCCTATGCCTCATCATATGATACACACATGAATTCTAAGTCCACTTCCCTGGGCAACCATTTATTCATGATAGGCTCTAGAATAGCCTTACCTTCATTCAACTCATTAAGAGTATCCAAAATTCTTTTCATATTGAGATACACTATAGGAGCATCAATAGTGTCAGCAAAGCTTGAAATTGTTGCCTTTATCTTTTCCTCATACTTGCTTGCAAATAAGGCTTGGGCTTGTTTCAACTTTTCCATTTCATGCTGATATGTCTCAACCGGTTGGAAACTAGAAGGCATAGGAGAAGGGGGGAATTCTACAATTAGACTAGTAGGTGGGGGTCTTGCTAGAGAGGAAGCGATCATCAATGTTGAAGGCTCACCTTGATGATGTTGACTTGACAATTGGCTCTGGAGTTTAGCAATGATGATGTCCCTACTGGCTATTCCTTCCTTAGCTCAATTATAAGCTTTTAAAATAGTTTCCAACTTCAAGTGGAGAGTAGCCTTTTCTTGAGCTTCTTTCTCTGCTATTGCTACATTAAACTTTGCAGTGTCTAGAATAGTATTAGCTACCTCCACCACTCCTGTGTCCTAAACCCTCTTGACAATCATTCCTCCAAAGAGGCTAGAATCTGAGGCATTTTTCTTCCTCCTGTTCTCATCTTTCTTTAATGACCATAGGACAAGGGCAGCATTATCCTTGTTGAAGGTCACACCTTCCATTGGCTTTGTTTCCTTTCTTACTGCATCAAGGATCAATGCATCAGCTATATCCCATTCTGGGAGAATTAACACACCAGCTTTATCCAACATATCCCTCCCCTTTTCAGGGGTGATTGCTTTGAACTCCTCCATCATTTCTTGCTTAACTTCTTCTTCTATTTGGGTTGCACCTCTGAGAGGCTATTCATTTACCCTTTTCTCACATCTGATTTTGAATTGATCAATGTTTTATTTCTAGATGAATTGTACAAAATCTCCTGATGTAATGAAGTTGATCTCAACTAGGAATTCTTCACTAGCTTGCTTAACAATAAGGTCCAATTCTTGGCCCTTTAACTCACCATTGGTTAAATCCATTTCAGCATTTGGTGGCTCTTCAGGCATTCCTTCTTGGGTCTCCTCATATGTATAGGAAATCTCACCAAGACTCCCTAACTGCAATAATTGTTCAGCCACTGCTTGTTCATCTCCAATGTGGATAGGAGATTGAGATGGGGAATATGAGGCTCATCAGTTCCAATTTCTTCTCCCACCTTTTGCCTCTTAGGGGAATCCCAAATGTCTACAATATCTTCAACTTTCCTTTTCCCTTTTGAAGAGGAAGGCTCACCTATCACTGGCATCATTATAGTGTACTTTGGTCTCTTGAGCATTGCATAGACACCCAGTGAGATTACTTTGGCAAAAGCAGGCTTGGCCAAGACCATCTTACCCTTATCAGGATCATTTCGCATTATGGCTTCCCTTTTTTCCTTTAGGGTTTGCATTACATATTCAAAATAAAGAATGAGAAATTTTATTTTCTCCTCAAATGGGGTGAAACTAGATAGAGGGTCATACCTAGTGCCAAACTAATGAATAAAATCAAGGGCTTTCTTATATGCTACTCACTTCCCCTTCCTTAGTTCCTGCTCATCTAAGATGAACTCATTTCTAATCAAATCCTCAGGAAACTAAAATTGATGAGGCCTACCTCTGCACACTACTCTTTTCCTGAACATGCCATTGAAGAAGTCCTCAGGGTTTGCACATCTTGACACTGCAGTTGATAACCTATATGGTTTAAAGAAATCTTCAAAGAATCTCCATCCACCCTTAGTAATTACAAAATGGTGGGCCATGTTAACAGTTGGGAAAATAGTCCCTTTACCTCTGTCAGTCAGCTCAGCTTCCTGCACCCCTCCAATCTATCTTAGCACTTTTGCAATCCTTATTTTCAATGGGACTTGATAGGGTAATAAATAAGAGGTGCCTCTAAATCCAAACACTTTGAAAATAGTACACACAAGGTACAAATAGTTGTCTCCCCAATTGTGAGTGATCTTGATATCCTCTGCAAACTCCTTAGGTCTAATAAATTCTAATAGAGCTTTAGGGATTCTAGGGTTTTCTCTACATAAGTGGATTCTAATTTTAGATGCAAAACATCTATCAAACTTTAGATAACTTGCATCCTCTCTATCCCATGATAAGACAGTACTCCACAATTGTATTGGCATTTCCTCACTATCCTTGACCTTAATCAAGTCCATCTCCTTTGCAAAGTAGTTAGCACCCTTGAATAGGAACATGTGCATTAGCATAGAATACCATCCAAACGGCTTGTCAACCTTACCATTCTTGACTCCTATTAACCCTTTATGAATGGCATCAACAAGGTATGGAGCATAATCAAATGTAATGGCCAAAGAAGGATTTAGAATTTGGGCAATCATCAGCATATAATGGGTAGGCATATTCTTTTCAACATCTTCCCCAAAGATCTAGCACAACACCCAATATATACCCTTAGCTCTCAAGGTGAATAAATTGAGGAAGAATGGTTCCATTGTGCTGGGGCCTACAACTGTCAACCCCCCTATCTTCACAAAGAACTCTATTAATGGGCCATTCGTAAGATGATCCCTCTGTACGTTGTAAATCTAGGCTATTGATTCAAAATCAATAGGTTCTAATAAATTGGAGGATTCACTGAGTTTGAAAACCTTTCTGAATTCATCTTTACTGATTTCAATCAGGACTGACCGCTTTATATTCCAGATACACCTTTCCACAGAGTCATAATTCTGTGCAATCAAAGTCAATAAGTTTGTATCCATAAAAACACCTGGGACCACTAGCTTCCCTACATCCTATTCCCATATGCCATTCATAGGAGTAGAGGAATTTCTTTGCCCAAAACTGACTTTGAAAAGTCCTAAGCCCGACATTCCTATTTCAGGGTCTCTTAACCAATTACCCTTATCATACAAGCCATCTCCAATTTTTAGACGAGGGTGTTTGGGTACTAATTCTTTGATCTTAACCCCAACATTGTTGGACATAGTTAATTGTTCTAAAAAATCATCACATATATTTTGTTCTTTGTATCCCACCTTCTCAGTGAATTCTCTTCTAGGAGCCATTTTGGATGAGAAACCACACCACACGCAACTAGCATAGACCTCTAACAAAGTAATTCACACGACAAATATTTGAGAACAAACTAGAGTGATCAACAAAAGAATAAAAACCTGATTATTTTCCTGAAGAGAATTACTCTGCAACAATTCGCTCTGCAACAAACTTCGATGAAACGGTATTAGCAATTAAGTTGATGCAGACTACAGAAGACAAGTTGGCTTTTAAGTTTTTTAGGAATTAACTCTGCATGCTTCGGCTTTCTTTTCATAATTGAATTCACCAAATCGAATTCAAAAATGGCTCCAATGGGTCATGATTTTCCTCTGAGTCTTTCCTCTATTTCACACTTTCGCCATTTCGCAGTGCATAAAACCTGTGCTCTTTTCTTTCATGAAGCAACGCTGGCCGTTGGATCATGGGAACCTGCATTGTCTTTACCTCTGCTTAATCTCTCTACTTAAGTTTTGGGCCCTACCATCTTTTCACCACTTCACGATACTTAACAATCGAGCACTTCCCCTTTGCGAAGCCATGCCAAGCATTAGATCTAATTTAAGTCACCCGGTTTTTAATTCCAACAGGGACCATCAACCTTTCCTACTAACCGTGCCTTACCCTGATGGTTAGCGGTTTTCACCATTTTGCAGAGATTAATCTATGGGCATCTTCAAGCCACGAATCGACAAGAATCGTCAGATCAAAATAGAGATGACTGCCTTTTAAGTGGGCTCTGCATCTGGGAACCACTCACCCCACCTTTTCATTAGTAAATACATGCCACTCGACAGTCGGCCATTAGCCATGGCAACTCGCTTGGGTCCCATTCTAGATCTACCACATGCTATCTTTTATTATTCCCACATAACCACCGGTTACACCCTGGTGGGTCGTTAATAATCCTTTTAGAACGACATGTCACTTAACACATCCCTATCAAGCCCCACAAAAGTAATAGCTATTTTACCACGTCACACTTACTCATGACTTCCACCTATCTTTCATGACTTCGTGAACACTAATCATCATTCAACTTACGGCCATGAAATCATGAGAACCATCGAATCAAAATAGAGATGAATGCCTTTTAAGTGCGTGTTTTATCCTGCCCTTTGGGCCCACCAACCCTTTTCACAACTTCACGATGAGTAAACCGCAACCATCTCTCAATCACGAAACAATGCGAGCCATCGATCTTGGCCTGACCCGACTACCTTTTAACCGAAGGGAAAATTCTCATTGCTAGGTCCCGCCAAACTTTTTCACGACTTCACAAAGAGTAAACCATGTTTATCTTGATCTCAAGAACTCATGTTGTTTGTCCGATCAGATGGGACTTGACCAGTATTTAACTTTGGCTCGAACCTATGTGTTGGGTCCACCTTTCTGCCTTTTTCTATTTCACAATGGATAAATTGCAAGAAACTTTAGGTCACGAATCAACGCAGATCGTCAGATTAACAGAAAGCTACGTGATGCTTACAAGGCCCAACAAACATTTAGAAAAGGCATATTTAAAAGTGGGAAGTAAAACAATTGAAGGGACCGCCTAGGTAAATTACAAGGGGGGGAACACTTCACGACAAAGGGACCCATTACTTAAGTGAATAAAGTAATGCAGAAATAGAAGCCAAAGGGTTTTTTAAGAGTCATTAAAGAGAATTAAAACCTAAACCCTAAACCCATTAGGATTTGAAACAACCTTGAAGAAATAAGAACATACCAGACTCAAAGACATTATAGACTTAGCCAATAATGGTAAAAGCACACCCATTTTTAAACAGTGATAATAGATATAACTGATTAAGGATGATTTACTATCTTGATATTATTATTTTGTCATTGATGTTAAGAAATTGATTTTCTAATTTAGTATGATGTTGCCATATCTTGAGA